>NC_084731.1:16983341-17060841 GCF_033978785.1 Entelurus aequoreus | reverse complement strand
TGTATATATATACAGTATATATATATATAAAAGAAATACTTGATATTTCAGTGAATTCTAGCTATAAATATACTCCTCCCCCCTTAACCCCAACCCCCCAGTCTCCCGAATTCAAAGGTCTCAAGGTTGGCAAGTATGATTGAGGGTCAGATTGCAGTTATGGTCTTGAACTGAATAATTCATGACTAACAGGGATTCACCTCCTGTAATTATTACACAGTTGACTATGCATTTGATTATTAGATTTTTGACTACGTACTAGGGTTAAAGTTAAAGTACCAATGATTGTCACACACACACTAGGTGTGGCGAAATTATTCTCTGCATTTGACCCATCACCCTTGACCACCCCCTGGGAGGTGAGGGGAGCAGTGGGCAGCAGCGGTGGCCGCGCCCGGGAATCATTTATGGTGATTTTGTCACGGCCATCTTTGCGCTCTGCTTGCCGCGCCTCAGGACGCGCCCACGGCTGCGTCACGCCCACATGCCGGCAAGGCTGTGGGCGATCAGCAATCAGCACACCTGGACCTGATGAGAGGGAGCTGTATAAAGGACCAGTGGACCCAAGGATCCAGGCGGGAACTTAGTTTCTGAATGGTGTACCGTAAGCCGAAGGCTTAAGCTCTCTCTCTCTGTTTCTCTCTGCGTTTTCCCTCCAAGTCTGATGTCCTTGTTTGTTCTCCCGCAGTGCCTTCCCGAGTCTCCCCGTTGTGATCGCTTGTCGTTCCGCGTTTGTGATTTGGACTGCCTTCCTCGATCCTCCATCCCAGGGGTCGGCAACCCGCGGCTCCGGAGCCGCATGCGGCTCTTTCACCACTCTGATGCGGCTCAACTGCATACTTACCGACCCTCCCGATTTACCCGGGAGACTTCCGGATTTCAGTGCCTCTCCCTGTAATCTCCCGGGCCAATAATTCTTCGATTTTCACCATGTCAACTATAATAAGGGGATTCTGTGATGACACAGCATTTAGCGCCCTCTACAGCCAACAGTATCAACGTGCCAGTCCAGGTATATGTTGTATGCAGCTTCTGCTTGCACACGTAAGTGACAGCAAGGCATACTTGTTCCACAGCCATACAGGTTACACTGACAGTGGCGATATAAACAACTTTAACACTCTTACTAATATGCGCCACACTGTGAACCCACACCAAACAAGAATGACAAACACATTTCGGGAGAACATCGGCACTGTAACACAACATAAACACAACAGAACAAATACCCAGAATCCCATGCATCCCTGACTCTTCCGGGCTACATTATACACCCCCGCTACCACCAAACCCCGCCCCCTCCCACATCAACCCCCCCCCTCCCTCCGTGCGTCGGTTGAGGTGGGCGGGGTTTGGTGGTAGCGGGGTATGGTAAATGGGTTATACTCGTATAGCGCTTTTCTACCTTCAAGGTTCTCGAAGCGCTTTGACACTATTTCCACATTCACCCATTCACATTCACAGACTGATGGCGGGAGCTGTCATGCAAGGCCCTAACTGACCTACTCAGTGGCCTAGTGCAGTGTTTTTCAACCCCTGTGCAGCGGCACACTGGTGTGCCGTGAGATACAGTCTGGTGTGCCGTGGGAGATTATCTAATTTCACCTGTTTGGGTTAAACATATTTTTTTGCAAACCAGTAATTATAGTCTGCAAATGATGTGTTGTTGTTGAGTGTCGGAGCTGTCTAGAGCTTGGCAGAGTAACCGAGGTATACTCTTCCATATCAGTAGGTGGCAGCGGGAGGCAGGGTGCAGGTAAAAAGGTACCTAATGCTTTAACCAAAAATAAACAAAAGGTGAGTGCCCCTAAGAAAAGGCATTGAAGCTTAGGAAAGGCTATGCGGAACCAAACTAAAACTGAACTGGCTACAAAGTAAACAAAAACAAAATGCTGGACGACAGCAAAGACTTACTGTGGAGCAAAGACGGCGTCCACAATGTACATCCGAACATGACATGACAATCAACAATGTCCCCACAAAGAAGGATAAAAACAACTGAAATATTCTTGATTGCTAAAACAAAAGTAGATGCGGGAAATATCGCTCAAAGGAAGACATGAAACTGCTACAGCAAAATACCAACAAAAGAGGAAAAGCCACCAAAATAGGAGCGCAAGACAAGAAGTAAAACACTACACATAGAAAAACAGCAAAAAACTCAAAATAAGTCAGGGCGTGATGTGACAGGTGGTGACAGTACACCTACTTTGAGACAAGAGCTATAGTGATGCATGCTTGGTTATGCTTTAAAGCAGGGGTCACCAACGTGGTGCCCGCGGGCACCAGGTCGCCCGTAAGGACCAGATGAGTCGCCCGCGGGCCTGTTCTAAAAATTTTAAAAAAAAATTAAAAATTAAAAAAAAAAAAAAAAAAAATTGTTTAATTTTTATTTTTTTAAAATTAAATCTACATAGAAAAAAACACAAGATACACTTTCAATCAGTGCATCAACCCAAACAACCTCCCCCATGCACACTCATCCACACCCACTCACACAAAAGGGGTTATTTCTTTCTGCTACCAATATTCTGGTTCCCACAACATAGACAACACATCTGCAAGGGACACATGATTGTATAGGCTGCTGGTCCACTAACATTTTCATTAATTACTATTTTTTATGTAATTATTTTTATATTGTTTTACTTTCTTTTTTATCCAAGAAAATGTTTTTTATTTATTTATCTTATTTTATTTTATTTTTAAAAAAAGGGCCTTATCTTCAACAGACCAGGTTGTCAATGAAATTAGATTTGTTTAAAGGGTTTTTTAAACCAGGCCCAGTCCAGATAATGTCCAAGTCGGACTCAGCAACACACACCTCCATTCATGTACACAGAAACAAATTAGGGAACACAACAGATTGCATATAATTTATAAACAAAATTACATTGTCAAAATAAGCATTTATGTACAGTCCAGATTATGTCCAGGTCACTCAAATTAGGGAACACAACAACAGATACCATATAATCTATAAACATAATTATACTTTCAAAATAAGCCTTTGAGGACTTCTCATCTTTTTTTAAACGTTTTTTGGCATCATTATCGTTTTCAACCATGTAACTTTCTAAAGTTAGAAAATACTGAATAAATGTTTTAAAGAAAGTAATACTAAGTGAATATCTGTTTTTGGCCTTAAAAATAAACATTTTACAGAGTACTATAATTAAATGGACTAAATCATGATTGTCAATGAACTCTCCTAAAATAACAGAAACCACATTAAGCTTCATAAACAAACCAATCCTTAAACACATTTTTTCAACTTCCACCCAAAACAAAGACACAATATGACAATACCAAAACAAATGCAGGGTGGATTCAGGCTCCTGACAACAAAATCGGCAATCATCTGACTCTGTCATATTCCATAATTTTAACATTTTCCCTGTGGGTAAGAAGTTATAAATAATTTTAATTTGAAAATAACGATTTTGCACATCGATAGTGGTTTTATAGATTAGTTTGAATATGGCATCCCATGGCAACGGGCAGTCAAAAAAGTCCTCCCATTTTCCATTTGTGTTGTATGAGGCAGCCTTCAAAGATTTCTTTATTAAATAAAAATTATATATTTTTCTATTTATTTTATTTCCTTTTTGCCAACTAGAATTTCTTATTAGAGGTTTACAAACTAATAATTTAGTAGTTCCATAATTAATTATTTGTTTCCATCTTTTCCCAATTACTCCAGTTAGTTGATAAAATGAAAAGCTTGAGCAAGCATCACCATACATAGCTCTAAATTCATCATACTTCATAATTTTACCATTCTCATTGATAATATCACTGACAAAAATGATTCCTCTTTCAAACATATTTTTCCAAAAGAAAGGCTTTCCATCTATTACAATATTAGAGTTCATCCATGTTAACTGCTGCAAAATATCGTCTCTTTTTTCTGGCACATAAAATTGAAAACACCACTATGGGTGGATTGTTTCCTTTATGAACATGTTTCCCAGCAGACTCTCTGGGAAGGGATCACTTGTAAAAAAGGATACAATTTCTTTTGATACAGTACATGTTTTTTGTCCAACAGGACATTTGTGTACCACTCAATGTTTAAATACATCTTTGGAACAATTGATGCTTTTAAAGACAGACACATAGCTTCAAGGTTGAGAAGTTTCAGGCCCCCATATTCATACCCTTTGTACAAAACTTTTCTTTTAATCTTTTCTGGTTTGCCGTTCCAGACAAAATCGAAGACCCTCCGCTCATAAATCTTAAAAAAGTTTTGTGATGGAGCTGGTAATGACAAAA
Organism: Entelurus aequoreus; assembly: GCF_033978785.1. Classification (NCBI taxonomy): domain Eukaryota; kingdom Metazoa; phylum Chordata; class Actinopteri; order Syngnathiformes; family Syngnathidae; genus Entelurus; species Entelurus aequoreus. The sequence goes on along the minus strand of NC_084731.1, from coordinate 17,056,566 downwards.
ACAAATAAATAAATTGAGGAATAATTAACGAGTTGGCAATAGACATTTTACCATACAAGGTTAGGGATTTCCCTTTCCATAATTGCATAATTTTGTCCAGCTTTCTTAGTCGATTATCATAATTTACTGAGCCTAGATCTTCCAGATTTTCTGGGACAACAACACCAGGTATGTTAACTGGTCCATCTGTCCACAAAACAGGCACTTTGCATTCCATTCGAAAGGACGTTCCCTTTAGATTTCCGATCCTTAACATTTTACATTAATCATAATTAAGCTTAAGGCCAGATTGCTGTGAAAATATGTCCAAAAGATTAAGAAGGTTCTGCAAACAATGAGGAAAAATCTTATCTTTGTGAATCAGCCTTTTCTGACATGAACTTCATCAAGAACAAACACAGAACACGCCTCACTGATGCACATCTGCAAGACTCACTCAGAGTTGCAGTGTCAAGTTACACACCAGAGTACAACACACTAGTTAACAGCATGCAATGCCAGGCTTCCCACTAACTGACAAAGAAACAGATAACAGATTTGGTGTCCAGTTCAAAGTGTGAAGTGACTTAAAAATTTGAGAGTTTACTTTTGTATTTTACATGAGTTATTATTTGTACAAACATGGTGCAAAGTAATTCATGATTTGTTAAAAAATGTTAGTGGCTTGCTAGTTAAAATGGGATATTGTGATTTCACAAGACTGTCTTAGAAGTGATCATTTGAAAATGTTCAATTTGAAAAATGTGCACTTAGAGAAAATATAAAAATAAAGTGTTGCATATTGATATTTATCTGTTTCTATATATATATATTTATTGTGAGAAATCATTAAGATGATCAGTGTTTCCACAAAGATAAATATCATTAAATATTAATAATAACAGAGTTAAAGGTAAATTGAGCAAATTGGCTACTTCTGGCAATTTATTTAAGTGTGTATCTAACTGGTAGCCCTTCGCATTAATCAGTACCCAAGAAGTAGCCCTTGGTTTCAAAAAGGTTGGTGACCCCTGCTTTAAAGTCATATCCAACAATTGCGACAAGGACTTTTTACTGTCAACTGAGTTTCGTTTTTTAATGATTTCTGCTGGTGGTGTGCCTCTGCATTTTTTCTACGCAAAAAATGTGCCTTGGCTCAGAAAAGGTTGAAAAACACTGGTCTAGTGGTTAGAGTGTCCGCCCTGAGATCGGTAGGTTGTGAGTTCAAACCCCGGCCGAGTCATACCAAAGACTATAAAAATGGGAGCCATTACCTCCCTGCTTGGCACTCAGCATCAAGGGTTGGAATTGAGGGTTAAATCACCAAAAATGATTCCAGGGCGTGGCCACCGCTGCTGCTCACTGCTCCCCTCACTTCCCAGGGGGTGAACAAGGGGATGGGTCAAATGCAGAGAATAATTTCGCCACACCTCGTGTTTGTGTGTGACAATCATTGGGACTTTAACTTTAACCACGACCCATCATGAGCAAGGGTGAAGAGTCTTGCTCAAGGACACAACGGACGTGACTAGGTTTGAGTTTGAGTTTGAGTTTATTTCGAACATGCAAGCATACAACATGATACATCACAATTTCCAGTTTCTTTTCAACATGTTCGAAAAGGAGTAGGAAGAAGCAGAGCTTATTTAATCCTACCCCTTTTCTTTACATAACAGTTGCAAAACTTTTTGTTCACTTCCTGTTCACAATTTTTTCACAATAAACTCCATAAGTAATTACAATAAAAATAAATAAATAAATAATAGTAAGAATTTAATAATAATAATTGGTGAAGTAAGTCATATTTCATATGATGAGATAAGTAAGATTACTTTAAGAATGAATGAATGGATGGATGAAATAAATTGAGAATGTTTGTCATGGTTCTTCTTCATTGTACTTTGTAAACACTTTAAGTTTGAAGAGTTTCTTGAAGTGGATCATATTAGTACATTGTTTGATTGCTTTGCTTAATCCATTCCATAATTTAATTCCACATACTGATATACTGAAGGTCTTAAGTGTTGTACGTGCAAACAAATGTTTTAAATTACGTTTTTCTCTAAGATTATATTTGTCCTCTTTTTTTGAGAAGAATTGTTGTATATTCTTGGGTAGCAGGTTATAGTTTGCTTTGTGCATAATTTTAGCTGTTTGCAAATTCACTATGTCGTGGAATTTCAGTATTTTTGATTCAATAAATAAAGGATTTGTATGTTCTCTATATCCAACATTATGTATTATTCTAACTGATCTTTTTTGTAACACCGTTAATGAATGAAGTGTACTTTTGTAATTATTTCCCCATATTTCTACACAGTAGCTCAGATATGGTAACACTAGTGAGCAGTAGAGAATATGAAGGGATTTTTGGTTTAGAACATGTTTTGCTTTATTCATTATTGACGTGTTTCTTGCAACTTTATGTTGTATATTTTTTACGTGAGATTTCCAGTTCAATTTATCATCAATCATTATACCTAGAAATTTGGTTTCGTTTACTCTTTCAATTTCTATTCCGTCTATTTGTATTTGTGTTTGACTTTCTCTTCTACTGTTACCAAATAGCATTATTTTAGTTTTACTAAGATTCAACGATAGTCTGTTTTTGTCAAACCATCTTTTTAATTTGTTAATTTCTTCTGTTATTATTTGTATTATCTCCTGTGTGTTCTCTCCTGAACAAAACGCTGTTGTATCATCCGCAAATAATACTAACTTTAAATCTTTTGTAACTTTACAAATGTCATTTATATAGAGATTGAATAATTTAGGTCCTAGTATTGATCCCTGAGGTACACCACAGGATATATTTTGCGTTGTAGACGTGTGTTCGCCTAGCTTCACGTATTGTTTCCTGTTCGTTAGATAACTTCTTATCCAGTTTAAGACTAACCCTCTGATGCCATATCGTTCTAGTTTTTTGATTAAAATATTGTGATTAATTGTGTCAAATGCTTTAGTTAGATCCATAAAAACCGCTGCTGCACATTTTTTACTATCTATTGCATTTGTTGGTAGAACATCTGCGGTCCCCTCCAAGGTTTGTCATTGTCCCATTGGGTTGAGTTTTTCCTTGCCCTGATGTGGGATCTGAGCCGAGGATGTCCTTGTGGCTTGTGCAGCCCTTTGAGACACTCGTGATTTAGGGCTATATAAATAAACATTTATTGATTGATTGATTTAAAAAACGATACCACATTTTTTTTAATTGGCAAAACTCTGGCCACTGAGCTGACAGATTTATTTTTGTACGGTAATATCACTGGTAGTTGTTTGTAAGGTGTATTACTGTAAATGAGAAAACGTTATCAACATTTTTTTTTTTCGGTAAAAAATTCTGGCGACTGACCTGCCAGTTCTTTAGCGTAAAGTCTATTGACATTTTTACAGTATACACTTTGATGGATAAATTGCTTTGAAATTATAAGCCAAGCAGATACTTAAATTTTTATTTTTATTTTAACAAATAATACAAGTAAAGTATGTTAATATAATAGCTGTTGCATTATTAGATTATATTAAAGTTTAAAAGATAGTCAAAATGGAAAAAAACAAATACATTTAGTGAGTAAAAATGAACTATTATTATTTCCAGGCTTTTGCTGGCCCTATAAAATGATGTGGCGGGCCAGATATGGCCCCCAGGGCCTTGAGTTTGACACCTGTGATGTAAGCGACTGGAAAGATAGTGTTGTAACAGACACACGTCACTTACAAATGATAAAAATGCCTTTAAACTCGTCGCAACCTGAAACGCAACAATCCTGACGGGTTGGTCATATTTGACAAAGAGTCCATTTTCATCATACCTGAATTCCTGGTTATGAATGAAGAGTACATGCGTGAAAAACTGTTTTATCAGTATTTTATATAAAAGTTTTTGTTATTGTGCTTGGCGGGTGATATTTATCCGAGGAAAGCTATAATGATATGATGAATGACATAACACTGTCAATAATCACAAAACTGTTCACTTCAGACATAATGCCTCTAATTAATGTCAAATTACCACAAAATAGCACAATGATAATGACAGCACCTTTTTAAACGTTTTTGTTTTTTTGTTTTTGGCAAAGTAGCTCTAATAGTGATAAAAAAAAACAAGCACTAGAAATAAATACATACTGAAATACAAGATGATTACCAACATTTTGTTACAAAACAAGCTTATTCACTTTTTTAAGGTTTAAATAAAGTGAATACATTTACATTTGAAATTTTAAGCTATAAAAAAATACGCTTTTCGGCCATTTTTATTTTGTAAAAATAGCTCTGAGAAGAAAATAGGTTGCTTTAGTTTAAAGGCCTACTGAAATGATTTTTTTTATTTAAACGGGAATAGCAGATCCATTCCATGTGTCATACTTGATCATTTTGCGATATTGCCATATTTTTGCTGAAAGGATTTAGTAGAGAAAATCGACGATAAAGTTCGCAACTTTTGCTCGCTGATAAAAAAAAGCCTTGCCTGTACCGGAAGTAGCGTGACGTCACAGGAGCTAGGATTCCTCACAATTCCCCATTGTTTACAATGGAGCGAGAGAGATTCGGACCGAGAAAGCGACGATTACCCCATTAATTTGAGCCAGGATGAAAGATTCGTAGATGAGGAACGTTACAGTGAAGAACTTGAGAGGCAGTGATGGACGTATCTTTTTTTCGCTCTGACCGTAACTTAGGTACAAGTTGGCTCATTGGATTCCACACTCTCCTTTTTCTATTTTGGATCACGGATTTTTATTTTAAACCACCTCGGATACTATATCCTCTTGAAAATGAGAGTCGAGAACGCGAAATGGACATTCAGTGCCTTTTATCTCCACGACAATACATCGGCGAAATGCTTTAGCTACGAGCTAACGTGATAGCATCGTGCTTTAACTGCATATAGAAACAAAAAAAATAAACCCCTGACTGGAAGGATAGATAGAAAATCAACAATACTATTAAACCGTGGACATGTAAATACACGGTTAATGCTTTCCAGGCTGGCGAAGGTTAACAATGCTGTGCTAACGACGCCATTGAAGCTAACTTAGCAACCGGACCGCACAGAGCTATGCTAAAAACATTAGCTCTCCACCTACGCCAGCCAGCCCTCATCTGCTCATCAACACCCGTGCTCACCTGCGTTCCAGCGATCGGCAGAAGGACGAAGGACTTCACCCGATGCGTTTGGCGGCCCAGAGACGTAGGAAGTCAAGGTGAGGTCGGCGGCTAGCGCGGCTAGCGCTCCAACAAAGTCCTCCTGGTTGTGTTGCTGCTAATACACCGATCCCACCTACAACTGTCTTCTTTGCAGCCTTCATTGTTCATTAAACAAATTGCAAAAGATGTCCAGAATACTGTGGAATTATGAAATGAAAACAGAGCTTTTTGTATAGGATTCTACGGGGTACCATAACTTCCGTTACTCTGACTTCGTCACGCGCATACGTCATCATACCGCGACGTTTCAGCCGGATATTTCCCGGGAAATTTTAAATGTCACTTTATAAGTTAACCCGGCCGTATTGGCATGTGTTGCAATGTTAAGATTTCATCATTGATATATAAACTATCAGACTGCGTGGTCGGTAGTAGTGGGTTTCAGTAGGCCTTTAACCTAATTGACAAATGGCTGTATTTGAATACACCTATGAGCACCACGCATGCGCATTTGTATTCCTGCTGCATTCAATCACTCCAAATAGTGTGAGTCAAATGCAAAATAAGTTAGTGTAAACCTCATAAGATAAAATAAAAATTTCATCACACACAAAAACACAGACAGCAATAGTCGTCATGTTCATCAATTACCGGTAATTATTAATTGGTGTTTTTATTTTTGGTTGTACCTTGGTTTCGGTTAAGTCTGTAGTTTAAGCACTTTTCAATAGACGTTATACAACGTTTTCACCGTGTAGCTATTGCAGTTACACGTATGTGTGGATTGATAAAATGTTTTATGATTAAAAACATCATGGCGAGACCAATATCTCCCAAATGAAAAGCAACATTTCCGACAGCACTTGAACGTATCAGGAGCAGAGCACATTGACTGTTCACTTCAGAAACAATGCCTCTATTTAATGTCAAATTACCACAAAATAGCACAATGATAATGACAGCACCTTTTAAGCGTTATATAAACTTTTTTTTATTTTTTATTGTTGCCAAAGTAGCTCCTAATAGTGATAAAAAAACATTCACTAGAAATAAATACATACTGAAATACAAGATGATTACCAACATTTTGTCACAAAACAAGCTTATTCACTTTTTTAAGGTTTAAATACAGTGAATACATTTACATTTTAAGCTATAAAAAATAAGTTTTTCGGCCATTTTTATTTTGTAAAAATAGCTCTGAGAAGAAAATAGGTTGCTTTAGTTTAACCTAATTGACAAATGGCTGTATTTGAATACACCTATGAGCACCACGCATGCGCATTTGTATTCCTGCTGCATTCAAACACTCCAAATAGTGTGCGTCAAATGCAAAATAAGTTAGTGTAAACCTCATAAAATAAAATAAAAATGTCATCACACACATAAACACAGACAGCAATAGTCGATGTGTTCATCAATTAATTATTAATTGGCGTTTTTATTTTTGGTTGTACCTTGGTTTCGGTTAAAGGCCTACTGAAATGAATTTTGTTTTATTTAAACGGGAATAGCAGATCCATTCTATGTGTCATACTTGATCATTTCGCGATATTGCCATATTTTTGCTGAAAGGATTTAGTAGAGAAAATCGACGATAAAGTTTGCAACTTTTGCTCGCTGATAAAAAAAACCTTGCCCCTACCGGAAGTAGCGTGACGTCACAAGCGGTAGTGCTGCTCACAATTCCCTGTTGTTTACAATGGAGCGAGAGATATTCGGAGCGAGAAAGCGACGATTACCCCATTAATTTGAGCGAGGATGAAAGATTTGTGGATGAGGAACGTTAGAGTGACGGACTAGAATGCAGTTCAAGAGATATCTTTTTTCGCTCTGACCGTAACTTAGGTACAAGCTGGCTCATTGGAATCCACACTCTCTCCTTTTTCTATTGTGGATCACGGATTTGTATTTTAAACCACCTCGGATACTATATCCTCTTGAAAATGAGAGTCGAGAAGGCGAAATGGACATTCACAGTGACTTTTATCTCCACGACAATACATCAACGAAGCTCTTTAGCATGAGCTAACGTGATAGCATATGTCTCAAATGCAGATAGAAACAAAATAAATAAATCCCTGACTGGAAGGATAGACAGAAGATCAACAATACTACTATCAGGAGACACCGAACCAAACACTGGACATGTAAATACACGGTTAATGTGTATTCGACGCCTGTCGAAGCCTAGCAATGCTGTTGCTAACGACGCTAACTTAACAACGGGACCTCGTCAGAGCTAATAAAAACATTAGCTCCACCTACTTGGAGTAGAGCACATTTTTTTGGTTTCGGTTAAGTCTGTAATTTAAGCACTTTTCAATAGACTTTATAAAACGTTTTCACCGTGTAGCTATTGCAGTTACACGTATGTGTGGATTGATAAAATGTTTTATGATTAAAAACATCATGGGAGACCAATATTTCCCAAATGGAACACAAAATTTCCGACAGCACTTGAACGTATCAGGAGCAGAGCACATTGACTGTTCACTTCAGACATAATGCCTCTATTTAATGTCAAATTACCACAAAATAGCACAATGATAATGACAGCACCTTTTAAGCGTTATATAAACTTTTTTTTTTAATGTTGCCAAAGTAGCTCTTATAGTGATAAAAAAAACATGCACTAGAAATAAATACATACTGAAATACAAGATAATTACCAACATTTTGTTACAAAACAAGCTTATTCACTTTTTTAAGGTTTAAATAAAGTGAATACTTTTACATTTTAAGCTATAAAAAATATGTTTTTCGGCCATTTTTATTTTGTAAAAATAGCTCTGAGTAGAAAATAGGTTGCTTTAACCTAATTGACAAATGGCTGTATTTGAATACACCTATGAGCACCACGCATGCGCATTTGTATTCCTGCTGCATTCAAACACTCCAAATAGTGTGCGTCAAATGCAAAATAAGTTAGTGCGTGACGTCTAAACCTCATAAAATATATATATTTTTTTCATCACACACATAAACACAGACAGCAATAGTGGTTGTGTTCTTCAATTAATTATTAATTGGCGTTTTTATTTTTGGTTGTACTTTGGTTTCGGTTAAGTCTGTAATTTAAGCACTTTTCAATAGACGTTATAGAACGTTTTCACCGAGTAGCTATTGCAGTTACACGTATGTGTGGATTGATACAATGTTTTATGATTAAAAACATCATGGCGAGACCAATATTTCCCAAATGGAAAGCAACATTTCCGACAGCACTTGAACGTATCAGGAGCAGAGCACATTGACTGTTCACTTCAGACATAATGCCTCTATTTAATGTCAAATTACCACAAAATAGCACAATGATAATGACAGCACCTTTTAAGCATTATATAAACGTTTATTTTTATTTTATTGTTGCCAAAGTAGCTCTAATAGTAATAAAAATAAAACAAGCACTAAAAATAAATACATACTGAAATACAAGATGATTACCAACATTTTGTTACAAAACAAGCTTATTCACTTTTTTAAGGTTTAAATAAAGTGAATACATTTACATTTTAAGCTATAAAAAATACGTTTTTCTGCCATTTTTATTTTGCAAAAACAGCTCTGAGAAGAAAATAGGTTGATTTAACCCAGGGGTCAGCAACCCAAAATGTTGAAAGAGCCATATTGGACCAAAAATACAAAAACTAAATTAAAAGCCATATTACATACAGATAGTGTGTCATGAGATATAAATTGAATTAAGAGGACTTAAAGGAAACTAAATGAGCTCAAATATAGCTACAAATGAGGCATAATGATGCAATATGTACATATAGCTAGCCTAAATAGCATGTTAGCATTGATTAGCTTGCAGTCATGCAGTGACCAAATATGTCTGATTAGTACTCCACACAAGTCAATAACATCAACAAAACTCACCTTTGTGCATTCATGCACAACGTTAAAAGTTTGGTGGACAAAATGAGACAGAAAAAGAAGTGGCATAAAACACGTCCTAGAAAGTCAGAGAAAGTCATACATGTAAACAAACTACGGTGAGTTCAAGGACCGACAAAATTGGTAGGACAAAACGGCGCTGGCCAAATACTCGAATCAGTGAAGCATGTTTAATACAAACAGTGTGCTTTATAACAATTAGGGAGGTTTCTGTCATGTTTGTCCTCCTACAGCAGGGGTGTCCAAAGTGCGCCCCGGGGGCCATTTGCGGCCCGCAGCTAATTGTTTACCGGCCCGCCACACATTCTGGAAATGCTATTGCAAACATTTAAAAAAACATTAAAAGAAGTGGAATGAGGTGAAATCTAACTAGAAAAAGTTGCAATGTTGACACAAAGCTGCCATGCAGGTTTTTTTTTTTTGGTCTTTTTCTTTTTCTTTTTTTGCCATTGCTCCAAAAAAAACAAAAAATCTATGTTATAATGAATTATTGACCTATTCAAGGCTCCAATTATTTCAAATATTTCACTTTAAAATGTTTTATGTGGGAGATATTGCATATATTGTGTGGTTGCCATACAAAAACATCAACATTTTATTTGACAAAAGAGCATAAAACAAACAAAATAATAGTTCAAACGTAAAATGGACCGATATATCTGAAGTTGAGCTCGTAACTTAAGTGTTGAAAGTAAAAAAAAACCTAATAAAAATGTATCACTTTCTGAGTGGGGCACCTTTTGGATCCCAAATATATTTAATGGGATTTTATTTATCTTTTCACTGTGATTACTCAAAAATAATAATGAATTAAAATCAATGGTGTCCTGCATTATTGATATTTTTAAGGCTCTAATTACTTCACATCAAACATTGCTTTCTGAATGTTTTGTGCAGTGGGGGAAATACTGCATATTTCAGTTTTATTATAAAAAAACTAAGTTGTCTTTGACAGAAAAGGCATACAACTTTTTTGTTTTTTTAAACTTTATATCAACCTGAAGTTGATATACTGTAGAGATTTACTGTAAGCGTTAAATAAATAAATGAATAAATAATTTGACTTGTTTTTAACATTTTAATGACTTAGACCCTTTATGGTCCCTGGGAGCCCTTAAGGTAAAAAACAAACAAAATCCATATATTTTGTTATGGTTTGAAAATGAAAAATATCAAAATGGCCCCCGCATGCTTTAATTTTTCCGTGTGCGGCTCTCAGTGGAAAAAGTTTGGACACCCCTGTCCTACAGAAACCATATTAAAACAAAACATATTTTTTTCCCCCTCATCTTTTTCATACATTTTTGAAAAAGCTCCATTGAGCCACTAGGGCGGCGCTAAAGAGCTGCGGGTTGCCGACCCCCTATTTAACCTAATTGACAAATGGCTGTATTTGAATACACCTATGAGCACCACGCATGCGCATTTGTATTCCTGCTGCATTCAATTACTCCAAATAGTGTGCGTAAAATGCAAAATAAGTTAGTGTAAACCTCATATAATAAAATAAAAATGTCATCACACACATAAAGACAGACAGCAATAGTTGTTGTGTTTATCAATTAATTATTAATTGGCATTTTTATTTCTGGTTGTACTCTGGTTTCGGTTAAGTCTGTAATTTAAGCACTTTTCAATAGACTTTATAAAACGTTTTCACCGTGTAGCTATTGCAGTTACACGCATGTGTGGATTGATACAATGTTTTATGATTAAAAACAATACTTCCCAAATGGAAAGCAACATTTCCGACAGCACTTGAACGTCTCAGGAGCAGAGCCTCATTGACTGCGTTAGAGTGTGGAGCTCCGAGTCAGAAGGACGAGCGGCGGCTTACCTGCCCACAAGAGTCCGGGATCGTGAACTCACCGGCCGGGGGACGGGAAAAAAAAGCAAACCGGTCGCTTCTGACTAAAGCAAGTAAAAGGACATTTGAAGTGAGTTTCGAAGGACTTACGCGCGGACCCGAGCAGCAGCAGACATGTTGAGGAAATGATAGCAGAGTGAGAAGTGACTTCCAGGTGGACAAATGGCGTGATTCGCCGTCCGCGGCGCTCATGTTTCCGGGGAAGCGACAGAAAGTTTCACCGGGAAACCAACTCGCTTTGTGACTGCTTTTTTTTTTGTATTTTTTATATATATATCCCAACCCAGCGGCACAGTCCGCCGACATGTCCAACCCCGCGTTGAGGAAGAACCACTGGACCTCCCGGGTGAACGAGTGCTCCGTGTCCAAAGATGCCCGCGGGGACTTGAACGTGCCACTGCGCGGAGGAGCGGAGAACGGAGAGTTCGTTCTGATCGGGCAACCCCAGCAGGATAAAGTGCTTTACAACGGCGGACATTTGTCTGATGGGGAGCTTCTTCTGGAGGTGGAGAACCTTCCCATCTCAGGATTACCTCTGTACGACGTGCAGACGCTCATAAAGAGCTGCAAAGGTCCGGTCAGGTTGAAAACCGTCAGGCAAGGTAAGCGCTCGAAGTGACGTCACAACACACATACAGAACTCCTTCAAACTTTGGTTGTCTTATTGTTGCGCAGGTCTATCTAGGAACACAAGCAGGTGGCGGCTTAGCCTAACTCTGTTCCTCCATATGTAAACTATTGCTTTTCAATTCGGCAATAATTATTCACCTCTAAATCAAACCGTTCATTAAATAAAGTTGAGTTTTATATGGAGGGAGGGAAAGGTGGTCCATTGACAAGCCTTTGTTTAAACTTCACTTTTTACAATGGGGTTAGGTCCTCGCCTTACCTTTACATTCCTCCAATTCTAAATGAGGGAAATAACCCATTAGTGTACAGCAGGGGTGCTCACACTTTTTCTGCAGGCGAGCATACTTTTCAATTGATCAAGTCGCGGGGATCTACCTCATTCATATATATAATTCATATTTACTTATTTATGAAATATATGTTTTTGTTAACAAGTTAAAGGTGTTTAATGATAATGCAAGCATGTTTAACACATATAGTTAATATTGTTAATAAATTAAAGGTGTTTAATGATAATACAAGAATGTTTAATACATATAGTTAATATTGTTAACAAGATAAAGGTGTTTGATGATAATAAAAGCATGTTTAACACATATAGTTAATATTGTTAACAAGTTAAAGGTGTTTAAAGATAATGCAAGCATGTTTAACACATATAGTTAATATTGTTAACAAGTTAAAGGTGTTTGATGATAATACAAGCATGTTTAACACATGTAGTTAATATTGTTAACAAGTTAAAGGTGTTTTAAAGATAATACAAACATGTTTAACACATATAGTTAATATTGTTAACAAGTTAAAGGTGTTTAATGATAATACAAGCATGTTTAACACATATAGATTGCTTTCTTTCATGAAGACAAGAATATAAGTTGGTGTATTACCTGATTCTGATGACTTTCATTGATTGGAATCAGACAGTGGTGTTGATAACGTCCGCATTTTCAAATGGAGGAGAAAAAAAGTCCTCCTTTCTGTCCAATACCACATGAAAGTGGTTGGTTATTGGCATCTTATTTTCCAGCTTCCATACTCCTTTTTATACACTTTACAAGAAACACATTGGCGGCAAACTCCGTAGCTTGCTAGCTTGTGCACGCCAGCTTTCTGAGACTCTTATTTTGTTAGCGCAGGCAGGATGAAGCAGAGCTTTTATTGTGCAACTGTGCAGTCGGTCTTTGGAGTTTTGACGACAGGTACGGCGCCAGAGTCTGTTGAAATAAAAAGTGTTTCTCGCCTTCCTGTCGGTAATTTTTTCTTAATAATGAGCTGGCAGCAGCCAGCGTCATCTCACAAGACCCTCGGGTGCCGTGAATGTCAATCAAGTGACGAAAGTGACGTCATAGTGAAGATTTATGATCGCTCATTTTTAGGACTATTTTTTTAATGCCTGGCTGGCGAACGACTGACACATCCTCTGCGATCGACCGGTAGCTCGCGATCGACGTAATGAGCACCCCTGCCCTATAGACCAGTGGTTCTTAACCTTGTTGGAGGTACCGAACCTCACCAGTTTCATATGCGCATTCACCGAACCCTACTTTAGTGAAAAATAAAATGTTGTTTTTTTTCAAATTCAAGACAAAGTTATATGTTTTTGGTAACACTTTAGTATGGGGAACATATTCCAAGTAACAAAGACTTAATTTAGAGTTTTCTGGACACTAGGGGAACATATTCCAAGTAACAAAGACTTAATTTAGAGTTGTTTGGTTAGGGTTAGAGGGTTAGGGCCAGGGTTAGACGGTTAGGGTTATACTAAGGCCATAAGGCATTAATAAGGAATTAATAATGACTGGTTAAGAGCCAATATGTTACTAATTTGCATGTTAATAAGCAACTAATTAATGGTGAATATGTTCCCCATACTAAAGTGTTACCATGTTTTTTTTACTGGTGCACAAAATGAACCGTGCATGAACATCACCTTGTTCAAACAACAAAACCAACACAGTGCATAAACTCACAACAAATTACACACCTGCAAATCAGTCAGCTGTTGCCGTATCCGCAATACGCAGATAGGGAGAAGTTTTTATTTACACGATGAGTCGGGTGTGTTTTGACCTCCGCCGAACCCCTGAGCCCGACTCACCGAACCCCTAGGGTTCGATCGAACCCAGGTTAAGAACCACTGGCCTAGACAGACACCCTAGACCAGGCGTGTCAAACTCATTTTAGATCATTCATGAAGTTTGGTTCTTTTATGAATTTATTATGGGTCTACTGAAAATGTGACCGAATCTGCTGGGTCAAAAGTATACATACAGCAATGTTAATATTTGCTTACATGTCCCTTGGCAAGTTTCACTGCAATAAGGTGCTTTTGGTAGCCATCCACAAGCTTCTGGTTGAATTTTTGACCACTCCTCTTGACAAAATTGGTGCAGTTCAGCTAAATGTGTTGGTTTTCTGACATGGACTTGTTTCTTCAGCATTGTCCACATGTTTAAGTCAGGACTTTGGTAAGGCCATTCTAAAAATTAAATTCTAGCCTCATTTAGCCATTCCTTTACCACTTTTGATGTGTGTTTGGGGTCATTGTGCTGTTGGAACACCCAACTGCGCTCAGGACCCAACCTATGGGCTGATGATTTTAGCTTGTCCTGAAGAACTTGGAGGTAATCCTCCTTTCTCATTGTCCCAATTACTCTCTGTAAAGCACCAGTTCCATTGGCAGCAAAACAGGCCCAGAGCATAATACTACCACCACTAAGGCTGAAACGACGCGTCGACGTAGTCGACGTCATCGGTTACGTAAATACGTCGACGCCGTTTTTGTGCGTCGACGCGTCGCATAATGACGTCACACTACCGTCATGGCGAAGCGCAAAGCAGACGATCAAAGAAGACGATGCGAGCGGTGCGAGCGAGGGGGGGAAAGCATGCCAATAGTGTGGGAGTATTTCAATAAACGGCCTAATAATGTTGTTGTATGCACACTGTGTCGAGCGGAAATGGCCTATCATAGCAGCACAACGGCTATAAACGAACATTTGAAAAGAAAACCATCAACTAGTCAATCGTCCGCGCGAGCATACGTTGTCATCATTACACAAAAACATGAATGTGTCATTTGTATCTGCTAGGGGTGTAACGGTACGTGTTTTGTATTGAACCGTTTCGGTGCGGGGCTTTCGGTTCGGTACGGCGGTGTACCGAACGAGTTTCTAAGCTAAAGTCTTAACAAGCTGCTTTGCTCCGTCTGCCTCTGTCTCAGCACGCAGCATTGTCCCACCCACACAACCATCTGATTGGTACACACGCAGCATTGTCCCACCCACACAACCATCTGATTGGTACACACGCAGCATTGTCCCACCCACACAACCATCTGATTGGTACACACGCAGCATTATCAGCCAATCAGCAGTGCGTATTCAGAGCGCATGTAGTCACCGCTTCAGCGTGGAGCAGATAGGTGTTTAGCAGGTGAGCATCAGGCAGCAGACTCTCCCCAAATGATAATAAACACCTCCCAGTCAACTACTAGTAACATCACTATGAGCCCGTTGACCTTCTAGAAACTTAAACTGCAGCTCAGCTCGCTCGCAATTCTGGCTTGAGGTGAAGGCTAATTAGCTCTCAGTTCCAGCCACATCGACCCCTTCTGAGCGCCTATTTTCAGCTGCTGGGAATATTGTAAACAAGAAAAGAACCAAAGCATGTAGACATGCTAACCTTTCTTCATTACAACTGTTAGACACTCACTGGAATGAGTAGAATTGGTTATTGTGTACTGTGTTGGACTGGATGTTTATTTTGCACATTTTAAAAGCAATACTTAATGTTTACAGTGCTCCAGAATATTTAGATTGGCACTTTTTTGTATTGGATGTTTATCTTTATTTTTGCACATTTTAGCAAATAAGCAATACTTTCACTTTTGTTGAAATGTTTACACTGTTGTTACAGAATATTTCGTTTTGCACTTTTTTGTATTGGATGTTTATCTTTATTTTTGTACATTTTAAAGCAAAAAAAGCAATACTTTTACTTTTGAAATGCTTATACTATTGCAGAATATTAAGATTTGCACTGGATGTTGACTTTTATATTTGCACATTAAAAAGCAAATAAGCTACTTTTAATTTTGTTAAATGTTAAAAGTTTTAAATGTTTACATTGTTACAGAATATTTAGTCATGTTGTTGTCAATGTTGACTGAGTGGCCATACTTCTTTTTTTTTGTAAATAAAAGCCATGCCTTTTGAAAAAACGGGCCTACATTTATTTTTTCATCTTCATTTTGAATAAAAAAATAATCGGCAAAAGGAAAAAATAATCTATAGATTAATCGAAAAAAATAATCTATAGATTAACCGATTAATCGAAAAAAATAATCTATAGATTAATCGATAGAAAAATAATCGTTAGCTGCAGCCTTAACCACCACCATGCTTGACGGTAGGCATGGTGTTCCTGGGATTAAAGGCCTCACCTTTTCTCCTCCAAACATATTGCTGGGTATTGTGGCCAAAACCGCTCCATTTTTGTTTCATCTGACCACAGAACTTTCCTCCAGAAGGTCTTATCTTTGTCCATGTGATGTCAAAGTGACTGTATATGGAGGGAGGGAAAGGTGGTACATTTACAAGCCTTTGTTTCAGTTTCACTTTTTACAATGGGGTTTGGTCCTCGCCTTACCTACACATTCCCCCAATTCTAAATGAGGAAAATAACCCATTAACATTAACAATAATTAGGGCTGTAAACAAGTTTTTGTATTGCAATTAATCGCAGTTTGTTAAGAATTAACTCAAAATTGATCGTGATTAATCGCCTCGACAGACACTCTAGACCAGGGGTGTCGAACTAATTTTCGATCGAGGGCCACATGGAGAAAAATCTACTCCCAAGTGGGCCTGAAAAACAAAGACAACTCCAGATTGTTTTCTTTGTTTAAAAATAGAACAAGCACATTCTGAAAATGTACAAATCATTGTTTTTTTTTTGTTTTTTTTACACTTACATATTGCAGTTAATAATTTATTTGTCGTTATTTATATTTTCTGAATTATTTATGTGATAATGTTCATCAGTCAACTCATTGGTGTTCATTTTCAATCCATCAAGATACAAAAATGATATCAAAATCAAATTACAGGATGTTATTTATGTAGTTTGATCATTTCCCTCGTCTGATGTACTAACATCGCATGGTTTATTTTGTACATCATCTACAAAGATATAAAGAATTGCTATTGCCACATCCAGTGGACACATTTAGAACAGCTGTTTCTTTCATTCAAAAATTTCAGAAACGTGATACAGTGTGTATGTAGTCAACTTGGTGAAGCCGTTCGAGTGTAGCACTGGTAGTCTGCACCATACTGAAGCAGGATGAGTAACGCCAGCCAAGGATGTTGAAATAATGGTAATTAGTGAAAAGGTCTGTATTTATATAGCGCTTTGCTCTACCTGGAATGATACCCAAAGTGCTTTACATTAAAAATCACACTTACCAATTCGCACACACTGATAGCGGAAGCTATAATCATGTCTAAACGTCAGACATTCATCCATGAAAATATGGAGAAGCTGCTGAGGTTGTGTTTGACAGAGAAGCTGCTGGAAGTAGATACTGCGGTCCAAGCTGTATATTGACTAGGGATGATGTTTGATAAGAAATTATCGAGTTCGAGCCTATTATCGAATCCTCTTATCGAACCGATTCCTTATCGATTCTCTTATCGAGTCCAGATAGGTTGTTGTATATGGAAAAAAACACACAATATTTGGTTTAACAAAAGCTCACTTTTATTATGTAAGAAAAAAATAAAATCTAATAAATAAATATTGACTGTTACCCCCCTAAAAAAATAAAATAAAATAAATAAATATTGACTGCTGTTACCCAAAGTATATTAAGTGGGATTTTTCAGAAAAACAAATATATACAGTAACACAAAAACAACCTGTCTCTGTGATCACTATAGGTGTATAAATAATATTATAATTTTAAATAAAATCAGTCCCTTGGGCACAAAACTGAAAATAATACAGCTCTCCAAAAACTGCACTTCTGCTGCTATTTGACATAACTGTTTGTTATGATGCTTTGACATTTTTGCACTTTATTTCTTTGTTGAAAGAAAATTCTATGAAGAGAAAAGTTGTTTGCAAATGTGGTTACAATGTTAAAAAATGAAAAGTTAAAGCTAAAAAATACACTTTATTGAGTTAAAATCTTTCTTTATAGGGGGTAAGATGTGATGTTATGAGCTAGGGAAAATAAAAACTACACTACCCAGCATGCAACGGGAGTGACGAGCATGCGCGGTAGTCCCGAAAAGTGTTGTTGCATGTCACCACCCGGCAGCTAAGAATGAGGTTATGAGCACGCTGTGAAAGTAAACGTCAAGAACTCAGCCAACACGCCTCGTCTGCATTATTTATAATTAGACAGACAACACATATACAGTGTGATTTTGTTTTGTTTACAAGGAAAGAAAAACAAAAGTTAAAAAAGGGAGATGTGTTGTGTATATATGTATGTGCTGCGGTTGCTTTAAGAATGTTGCGACAGCTGCCGTAAAGGAGGTGCGTTGCTAGCCTGGTTGCTATGTTTCCGGTTGGTCGTAAAAGTGTTCGTCATGTGTTTGTACCCTGCTCAAATTTCTCAGTAAAGTTATTCATTGGATTATACCTTTTGTTTTGAACTTTATTACACCTTGGAGCGCTTTTCCAGTCCATTTTTTTCCTGCTTTCGCTATCTGCGCCTAATGACTGAGCTACGTGACATCCTTTCTTGTGATGTCACACGGAGCATTTCTGGTCGGGACGGGATTCCAGGGATTCGAATAAAGAACCAACTCTTTTTCTTTACTATAGTGGTCTCGATAACGGGTACCGGTTGTCAAAAAGGGATTTGAGTCCGAGGACTCGGTTCTTTTCTTATCGAACAACCGGGAAAACCGGTTTCGAGTATCATCCCTAATATTGACATTACATTACTTCATAAAACTACTGTAGTTGTTGGTAGTACATTCTTTTGCAGGCCTGGGCAATTATTTTCACTCGGGGGGCCAAATTTAGAGAAAAAAATGTGTCTGGGTATGTCTGTTTTTAGGAACACTAATACAAAACCTCACAATAATGTCTGATTGAAAGCTAAAAATGTTATGACAGACCGCATTAAAAAACGGAATGGAATTTTACATTTTACTGAATGAGACACCCAGAATGTACATGAAAATAAAGAATGTGTGATTTACAAGATTAACTATGAACGATAAAACACTGAATATTGACAACATATGAACGTCACACAACCTCTCCATCCACATATTTTACAATCAAGCGAAATGCAACAAAAATGCAACAAACACAGTGAAATATGAACACGAAGGGTATAAAATAAACCCACCTACAATCTGATACATCTGATATATCACTAAGCTTTAGAACTTTCTTGTAAAAATCTCCTTCCGCGTCTGTCCCTGACACCCGCATTTCAGGCTCGCTCTGGAAACGCTCCCCACCCACACTGCTTGGTGCCTCTTCTGAGCTGCTGTAACTTAGATGACCATAGTAACTAATTAGATTACCATAGTAACTAATTATATTAACATAGTAACTAGTATATCATGCAAAAGCGCAGATTCCAAACATTGAAATACTTTGTATAGTTCAAGACTTACGGTCATTTGAAAACATCACTGCACATCATAATGGCAGCTACACTTTCCATCGTAAAGATGTAAAAAAATTATTTGGGAATGTCCGGCGGGCCAGATTGAAAAGCTTAACGGGCCTTAATTTGCCCAGGATTGCTCTATTGTATTGTTTTTTATGCAATATTAATTATTTAAAAGTTTATTTTTATTTTTCAAAGGCATGTTACACATTAAAATGGTGTTCTTTTGGTGAGCCAAAAATTGATTTCAATTACTTTCAACGGGAGACCCTGATTTGAGATATATGTTTTTTTGCAGTTGATTATTTTAGGTGAAATTGTTATTTGATATCATTAATATTGCCTTTGTCATTGCTACATGCTTTGCTTGCGCACGCTAGTTGGTGGCGAGACTTGTCACATTTTTTAGCAGCTCGCAAGAATGGGAGCATCCGGCCAGCTTGGCTGGTCTGACTTGTTCATGGTCATCTCGACCCAGCAGGGCCCAGTGGGTTTGAGACTGAGCCGCTCTGACAGGTTCCTAGCAAAGCGTGGCAGACTGCTACTCTTTTACGTTTCTCCGAGCGAACCGCACTTTCTAAACAAGTGAAGTGCTAAATTGTTGTGTTGTTGCTCAGTTCAGCCCTTCGGTCGTAGATGGAGAGACCACAGAAACTTTGTAGACCATCTATGGACTTGGAACACTTGATAACATGTTGCTTAGAAATCACTTTCTGAAAACAGCAGCTTTCTCCTTTCAGAGAATTTAAACATGTTTCTACATTTACCTATTAGACCAGACCTGGGAAAATTAAGAACGTTAAGCTTTTACCATTAATTGATTAACGTGGACCCCGACTTAAACAAGTTGAAACACTTATTTGGGTGTTACCACTTAGTGGTCAATTGTACGGAATATGTACTGTACTGTGCAATCTACTATTAAAAGTTTCAATCAATCAATCAATCAATTCAATCTGGCCCGCCGGACATTCCCAAATAATTTTTTTAGATCTTTAAGATGGAAACTGTAGCTGCCATTATGATGTGTAGTGACGTTTTCAAATTACTGTAAGTCTTGAATTAGACCAGTGTTTTTCAAACACTGTGCCGTGAGATATTGTTTGGTGTGCCGTGGGGAACTATGCAACTTCACCTAATTGGTCCAAAAAATATTTTTTGCCAATCAATAATTATAATCTGCAAATAATGTGCCGTTGCTTAGTGTCTGTGTTGTGTAAAACTCTGCAGGGTAGCCACGTAATACTCCATGTCAGTAGGTGGCAGTAGGTAGTTATGTGCTTTGTAAAAGTCGGAATGTGTCGGGTGAGACGAGGATGGTTTGTTGTGATCCCAATATGCAGACCACAGTGGGAGGCAGGGTGCAGGTAAAAAGGTATGTAATGCGTCCATGATAATGTTCCTTGGATGGCAACATATGTATATTGCTCCAAAACCTGTATATACCTTCGAACGTTAAGTATCTTGTCTTTGCAGTCTATTCAATTGAATATAAGTTGAAAAGGTTTTGCAAATCATCGTATTCTGTTTTTATTTACGATTTACACAACGTGCCAACTTCACTGGTTATGGGTTTTGTACAGTCTATTAATATTATTTATTATTACTGGCTGGCGGTATGGTATCCTACTCAGTTCAGTGGTCCTTGAAACACCTCGCTCTTGTCCTCCTCTGAGTATAGATCGATCACTTTGTTTGTAGGTTCAATGTGCACAATTGAAAGGCTTAGTTGCTGAGACAGCAATGTATTTATACAGCATACGTTCAGAATGAGGTATGTCCTTGCCTACTAGGGAAAGACGTTAATGTCTCTTTGTTTTCATGTTAGCATTTACGCTAGGGAGTTGCACCAGTCCGCCGGTGAGTTTGTCAAAGTGCAGTTATCAGTCAGGGTTTTTCATTTAGTTTTTAAACAGTAATACTAACTGTTGGTAGCTTTACTGAGATTATCATTAAAACCGTTTAAAGAAGAATTCTCCACTTTGCGCCAAAAACAAGACAACATTCATACATTTAGAAACCATAAACTCACTTCTGACATGTTTTTAAGTTTATTATGAACATTTAACACTTTTTGTTGGATAAAATTGGTCCTATCCCTACTATTTAAGTCTCAAGACAGACTGAGACCTCTTTTTCACCTTGGCTACATATTGTTTTTGTGCTCGTCTTTAGCAGGCCAGTCTTAGGTCTTTTGGAATGTGGACAAATTAATACTATCAAAATTGTCTCGTATTCCTATTGAGGAAAATTGATTTGGGGATATACAGTACAGGCCAAAAGTTTGGACACACCTTCTCATTTCAATGTGTTTCCTTTATTTTCATGACTATTTACATTGTAGATTGTCACTGAAGGCATCAAAACTATGACACCTGTGAAGTGAAAACCATTTCAGGTGACTACCTCTTGAAGCTCATCGAGAGAATGCCAAGCGTGAGCAAAGGGTGGCTATTTTGAAGAAACTACCATATAAAACATGTTTTTTAAGTTATTTCACCCTTTTTTGTTAAGTACATAACTCCACATAAATAAATGATAAATGGGTTGTACTTGTATAGCGCTTTTCTACCTTCAAGGTACTCAAAGCGCTTTGACAGTATTTCCACATTCACCCATTCACACACACATTCACACACTGATGGCGGGAGCTGCCATGCAAGGCGCTAACCAGCAGCCATCAGAGGCAAAGGACACAACGGACGTGACTAGGAAGGTAGAAGGTGGGAATTGAACCCCAGTAACCAGCAACACTCCGATTGCTGGCACAGCCACTCTACCAACTTCGCCACGCCACATGTGTTCATTCAAAGTTTTGATGCCTTCAGTGACAATCTACAATGTAAATAGTCATGAAAATAAAGAAAACCCATTGAAATGAGAAGGTGTGTCCAAACTTTTGGCCTGTACTGTATATGCGCCAAAAACAAGACAACATTCATACATTTAGAAACCATAAACTCACTTCTGACATGTTTTTAAGTTTACTATGAACATTTAACACTTTTTGTTGGAAAAAATTGGTCCTTTCCCTACTATTTAAAGCCGCTAACATCACACACTTCACCCGGCCAAGTCTCATGACAGACTGAGACCTCTTTTTCACCTTGGCTACATATTGTTTTTGTGCTCGTCTTTAGCAGGCCAGTAATCAGAAATCAGAGCAAAGGGTGGCTATTTTGAAGAAACTAGAATATAAAACATGTTTTTTTAGTTATTTAACCTTTTTTTGTTAAGTACATAACTCCACATGTGTTCATTCAAAGTTTTGATGCCTTCAGTGACAATCTACAAGGTAAATAGTCATGAAAATAAAGACTTTGAATGAGGAGAAGGTGTGTCCAAACTTTTGGCCTGTACTGTATATCGTTATCGTTTTATTGCCCAGCCCTAGTTGCAAATATGCAGTTTGCTCTCCAACTTGTTCACCATCATCAGTTAGTGTTGACTGAGCTTAGTGATTGTGCAAGCGTACAGTAAAGTCAGGAAGAGGTACAGTAGCTGCAGTCAAAAGTTTCATCCTATCGCACAGCTGCTACTCCTTTCACCATCTGGGAATGTCTGGTGTCACCGGCATACAACAATCACGTGATCTCATTCCATTTGATAGTTTTAATAATTTACGCTGTCTGGGAATTTCCCTCCCTAATCGGTTTTAATTGGGAAAATATGCTTTGCTACAAGGGCCATCTGTAAAATCAGGTTGACCTAATTTTTACCGGAGAACGTGTGCCAGTTTGTCACTTTAATCAAGTGTGATGTGAGCAGGGAATATGTCGGTCGTGGCTCCGTACTGTTCCAGAAGCTCTGTTACTATCCATTGCCAGCTGTAGTCGTAGAATTATGAAGGTGTGATGTTAGGTCCGACACATGCAGGCTCTGTGTGCTGCTGAAGAGAAGCCCATTTGACTGTGTATTGATCCTGCAAAGCTATGGTTGGGTTATGTAATTGGGGAGCAGCTGATCTCATCTCATTCTGTGCTTTCAGGTTATGTGCTTGTGTCACATAAAGTAATGATAGGCACATTCATATCATGTCAAGCTATAAACCCATTCATACTATGTACCGTATTTTCCGGACTATAGGGCACACTGGATTATAAGGCGCATTAAAGGCCTACTGAAACCCACTACTACCGACCACGCAGTCTGATAGTTTATATATCAATGATGAAATCTTAACATTGCAACACATGCCAATACGGCCGGGTTAACTTTTAAAGTGCAATTTTAAATTTCCCGCTAAACTTCCGGTTGGAAACGTCTATGTATGATGACGTATGCGCGTGACGTCACGACGGCAACAGAAGTATTCGGACCCAATGTGTCACCATACAAACTGCTCTGTTTTCATCGAACAATTCCACAGTATTCTGGACATCTGTGTTGGTGAATCTTTTGCAATTTGTTTAATGGACAATGGAGACTGCAAGTAAGAAAGTTGTAGGTGCGATCGGTGTATTAGCAGCGGACTACAGCAACACAATCAGGAGGTTGTGTTGTGTTTGAGCTGGATACAAGACGCACTACCGTGAGTACAGCTTTGGCTTCCAAACATTTGATCGCTTGCCCGTACGAGCGTGTCGCTATGTGCATGTTATGTACGTAACTTTGGGGAAATATATGTTTCTTGCCGACTCTGATGGCGGCCGGGGTGTCGTCGAAAGCTACAACGCCCGCCGCCGCTCCGTAGTTAGATTCAATTGTTAAGCTTTGCCAAGCTGGAAATTATTAACCGTGTATTTACATGTTCATGGTTTAATAGTATTGTTGATCTTCTGTCTATCCTTCCAGTCAGGGTTTTTTAAAATTTTGTTTCTATCTGCATTTGAGCCTGATGCTATCACGTTAGCTCCGTAGCTAAGTTAGTTAGCTTCAATTGTTAAACTTCGCCAAGCTGGAAATTATTAACCGTGTATTTACATGTTCATGGTTTAATAGTATTGTTGATCTTCTGTCTATCCTTCCAGTCAGGGTTTTTTAAAATTTTGTTTCTATCTGCATTTGAGCCCGATGCTATCACGTTAGCTCCGTAGCTAAAGTGCGTCAACGATGTATTGTCGTGGAGATAAAAGTCACTGTGAATGTCCATTTCGCGTTCTCGACTCTCATTTTCAAGAGGATATAGTATCCGAGGTGGTTTAAAATACAAATCCGTGATCCACAATAGAAAAAGGAGAGTGTGTGGAATCCAATGAGACCTTGTACCTAAGTTACGGTCAGAGCGAAAAAAGATACACCTTGCACTGCCTCTCTAGTCCTTCACTCTAACGTTCCTCATCCACGAATCTTTCATCCTCGCTCAAATTAATGGGGTAATCGTCACTTTCTCGGTCCGAATCTCTTTCGCTCCATTGTAAACAACGGGGAATTGTGAGGAATCCTTCCTCCTGTGACGTCACGCTACTTCCGGTATAGGCAAGGCTTTTTTTAATCAGCGACCAAACGTTGCGAACTTTATCGTCGTTGTTCTATACTAAATCCTTTCAGCAAAAATATGGCAATATCGCGAAATGATCAAGTATGACACATAGAATGGATCTGCTATCCCCGTTTAAATAAAAAAAATTCATTTCAGTAGGCCTTTAAAGGAGTCATATTATTTTTTTCTAAATGTAAAAGACTTCCTTGTGGTCTACATAACATGTAATGGTGGTTCTTTGGTCAAAATGTTGCATAGATGATGTTTTACAGATCATCTTCAAGCCGCTTTCTGACAGTCGCTTCAGGATGCGCCGTTTTGTGGGCGGTCTTATTTACGTGGCTCACCTCCGGCAGCGTCTTATCCCGGTCATCTTTGTTGTAGCGGTGTAGCGTGCAAGGACGGGAGTGGAAGAAGTGTCAAAAGATGGAGCTAACTGTTTTAATGACATTCACACTTTACTGGCGAAGTTGGTAGAGTGGCTGTGCCAGCAATCGGAGTGTTGCTGGTTACTGGGGTTCAATTCCCACCTTCTACCTTCCTAGTCATGTCCGTTGTGTCCTTGGGCAAGACACTTCACCCTTTGCCTCTGATGGCTGCTGGTAGCGCCTTGCATGGCAGCTCCCGCCATCAGTGTGTGAATGTGTGTGTGAATGGGTAAATGTGGAAATACTGTCAAAGCGCTTTGAGTACCTAGAAGGTAGAAAAGCGCTATACAAGTACAACCCATTTATCATTTATCATTTACTTTATATTCGAAATGGCAACAGCGGAGGATGAATGTCCCATAACAAGAAGATAGAGAAAAAGACGAACCTTATCGGCTACCGGACTGCAAAGGCGGAGGCGCGCAATTTTTCAGGACTTATGCAGATCCCAAATACAGATCAGCAGGTACCAAAAGTTAAGAAAAGTTGCTTTTGCATAATATTGCAAAACAAAACGCCAGATAATATGTCTTACCTTATACACACATCATAATAATACTCCTATGTTGAAGCACAGTACAATCCATCAAGCGGTGCGGCTTCATAGCTTACCAAAGTCCTACTAAAACATTTTGATAGATTTTTCTATCTAATGTTCTATATTTTCAATGGAACATATACAATGTTGGTGTTGTTTACTTGAGTCATATTGCCGTCTACACATATCTTTTGTGTGTGACTGCCATTATATTGCAGTCTACACGTATCTCTTAGGTGTGACTGCCATCTACTGGTCACACTCATCATTACACCATGTACCAAAAAAAATAGCTTCGAGGTCGGTAAGCAAAACCAGAATTATTCCATACATTAGGCGCACCGGGCACTGACGAGTTTTGAGAAAAAAACAAGGATTTTAAGTGCGCCTTAGTCTGGAAAATATGGTATATGGATTATTTTAGCCCCTGTTAAGTGACAGGATTGCATTGGATTTGTTTGTCAGCTTTGTTAGAGGTTCTTCATCAGTTTCAGTTATGTTTTCACCAAGCAAGACAGTGAGGTGTGTTCAGAAGACAAGTTGCAGTGCTTGTTGGAATGAAATGCTATATTCAGACAGTCCTGTCATAGTGTCATTAAAAGTGAGGGTGTAACAGGTAGTCTAACTAACTCATCTAACTGTAGGTAAAGGCTGCACAATTTTGAGGAAATACCTAATTTCAATTTTTGCCATTCGATTTGCAAATGTTATATTTTATACATAAAAATGCATAAAACTGTAAAAATAATTAGCGAAGGAAGACATGTTACTTTTAGACTGCCAATCAACATATTCTTGTCTAAAGATGCCACACATTAGAACAATATGCAATGCTGCAGACAGAGCTTTTGTCTACATCATGAACATATTTCTCCTTGTTTGAAGCCAGAGACAAACAAACGCGAGGCTCAACAATTCGAACATTTTTGTCAATCAAATGAAAAAACTCAAATCAATAACTTTATCACACTAATTAAAACTTCGATGTCGATTCAATGTATGTATACGTGTGTATATATATATATATATATATATATATATATATATATATATTAGGGCTGCAACTAACGATTAATTTGATAATCGATTAATCTGTCGATTATTACTTCGATTAATCGATTAATAATCGGATAAAAGAGACAAACTACATTTCTATCCTATCCAGTATTTTATTGAAAAAAAACAGCATACTGGCACCATACTTATTTTGATTGTTTCTCAGCTGTTTGTAAATGTTGCAGTTATTAAATAAAGGTTTAGTAAAAAAAAAAATAAAATAAAAAATTATTTAAAAAAAACAAAAACAAAAAAAACTCTGCGCATAGCATAGATCCAACGAATCGATGACTAAATTAATCGGCAACTATTTTAATAATCGATTTTAATCGATTTAATTGATTAGTTGTTGCAGCCCTAATATATATATATATATATATATATATATATATATATATATATATATATATATATATATATATATATATATATATATATATATATATATATATATATATATATATATATATATATATGTATATATATGTATGTGTGTTCATTACATGTGTGTGTTTGTATGTATATATATATGTGTGTGTGTGTGTGTGTGTGTGTGTGTGTGTGTGTGTATATATATATATATATATATATATATATATATATATATATATATATATATATATATATATATATATATATATATATATATATATATATATATATATATATATATATATATAATTCATTCATACTATAACCACCTGCTAGTGTTAATGTTTGTTTGTGTGTTATTGATGTTCATTGTTCCCATTATCATTAAAACACCGGGCCTCAGATTGGTGGTGAATGATTAAGTGTTGTTGCGTGTCTCAGAGTGACGCACGGTTATGGAAGAATGTGCACGGGAGGGAATACGTGTTGGAATTGGGCCGGTTGTTAGCATAAGCTTGGCAATAAAAGTTCAAAAGAGTGCTGGACTTTGTGACTTCTTCTGGAGATTACATTACCTTACTTTACTTTAATTTGTTTTCACGTAAATAAAACAACCATCTTTTTGAAGGTATGGCGGCTTTTATTTTGCCGTGGCGGGCCGCCACGATCAATTACACTAAGGGGAAACCCTAAACTGTCGCGGTCAAGATTTATTCTTAGTGGGCCACTATTAGGGTTGCGCGATTTAGATGACATACGATATCGGCCAAAACTAATGTTAAGTATCCAAGCAACAGAAGAGTAAGTGCATATTACATTTTAACAGAAGTGTAGATAGAAACACGTCACAAGAGAAAATAACCAGCTATTAACAGTGAATTAGCAAGTAAATTAATAATACTTTTGAGAAAATAATACAACTGGAAATCATGCAATATGTTACCGCATACATCGGTTGCCAAATTAGAAGATTTTGTAATCTGTTTTGAAATGATTTTATTTTCATATATACGCCAAATAATCATGATTTAATATATATCATTAGCTTAAGAGGCTGCAATATATACGGCGATATAGATTTTAGGCCATATTGCCTATTACTATATTTTAAAAGATAGAGATACTATTTCTGCGTTGGGAATGTTCAGTAGTAGGACTACCTAGGCCTACTGATCCTCTCTTTATTTATGTGTACTATTTAAGGACAGCAGTCCCCAGGAATGCGAAAGAGAACTCGGGGCCTCTACTGTCACTATCCTAAAATCAGCCTACTCCTATTCTGACATAGTGTGTAACTAAAGGTGCCAAACGTGACCAACTTTTCTTCACACACACCCACACACACACACACACACACACGCACACACACACACACACACACACACACACACACACACACACACACACACACACACACACACACACACACACACACACACACACACACACACACACACACACATACACACACACACACACATGCTTCCTTGTGCTTCTTACCTTCTTGAGACCTCTGAAAAATGCCTACCTCTAGTATCATAATAAAAGTCGTAATTTTACTCAACGCAAGTAAACATTTTACAAGGAAAACTGAACATTTGTGCAATATTATGATAAAAGTTGGAATTTTACTCGATAACAGTCGCAATTTTACAAGAAAAGCTTAACATTTTGGCAATTTTATGGAAAGAGTCGTATTTTTACTCCACAAAAGTCACAATTTTATAAGAAAACTTTAAAATTTTGGCAATATTATAATCCATCCAGCCATCCATTTTCTACCGGGGGACGGCGTGGCGAAGTTGGGAGAGTGGCCGTGCCAGTAATCTGAGGGTTACTGGTTCAATCCCCACCTTCTACCATCCTAGTCACGTCTGTTGTGTCCTTGAGCCAGACACTTCACCCTTGCTCCTGATGGGCCTGGTTAGCGCCGTGCATGGCAGCTCCCGCCATCAGTGTGTGAATGTGTGTGTGTGAATGTGGAAATAGTGTCAAAGCGCTTTGAGTTCCTTAAAAAAGGTAGAAAAGCGCTTATATAAGTACAACCCATGTACCTTTTTTTTTTTTTTACCATTTACCACTTAATAATAATCGGAATTTTACTTGGCAAAATTATGACAAAAGTCATAATTTTACTCAAAAAATGTCACTATTTTACAAGAACAACGCACAAATTGGTAATATTGTGATAAAAGTCTGAATTTTATATGACAAATGTCATAATTTTGCATTAAAAAGTAATAATTTTAGATAAAAAAGTTATAATTTTACGAGAAAATATTACAGAAACAGGAAGAAATATGAGGAATTTTTCACAATTTTATAAGAAAAAAGTCGACACATTGTGAGAAAAAGACTGCTTTTAGTAAAAAAAATTGTATTGTTCAATTTTTTGTTTGTAATTGGTTTTTAATCTTCATTATTTACTTCAAGTTATTACAGTATGTCTCTATATACATATATTATTTTTTTAATGAATTTTGGCCAAAGGGGGCACATTTCAATTTCTTACACTTGTTATTTCATATGTTGACCAGAGGGGGAGCACTTTTAAAACCGACACATAGTCAATTTGAAAAATCACTCCCTTTTGGGACCACCCTCATTTTGATAGATTTCACCACCAGGGGTGCAAATGAGACATTCTCTATCCGATGCAATGGTTTTCCGTATCGGGACCATGATTTCGGTCCTAACTTGTTCACCGCTCCTCATAGGAAAGGTACTTTTCCCTTGATGATGTCTCAAGAAGGGTAGAAATACAAGAACACACACACACACGCACACACACACCTAGCCTCTAACTGGACTCATTAGGAAAATACAGTCCCTTCTTCAGCAAAAAGAGCCCGTGGTTTGCACATCCTTAGTGTGCCTTAAATTGCTCTGTATTAGTGGACTAGCCTTTGAAGGAGCATCCTTCATGTATTCTGTATTTCAATAGAGAGCTTAAAATTAAGTGCCGACACACATCGAGAGACAATTTCATCCTGAAGTACGTAAGGTGCTTATACACACACATCTTTCTTCTCTCGCCCTGTTCACATGCTCATATAGAAGCACACGCGTGGAAATGAAAGCCAAGAGATCTTTGCTTAAGTCAAATTCTGAAGAAAGAAATGGGAGTCCTTGCACCGCGGCCAGAGGATACAAAGGTGGAATAATTGTTTCGGGGTTAGCAGGGGTGTCTGACTTCCTCCAGTGAGAAAGGAAATAAGCACTTCCATATGCAATGGTTGCCAAGAAGACTGGTAATTCAAACACAAGCGGGTTTGATTAAATCATCGAGAAACTCTCTACTTAGCAAACCACAATTAAAGAGGGAAAGAAGCCGAGAAATGATCTTATCGCTAATGAGGAACAATTTATCACACCGTTTTGGGGAAACACATCAAACCGTGGCTTCATGTTTCCCAGTCTGGGATAAACTATGGCTGCTGTTACATGAATATAATTCCTATTTTACGCTGTGTAAAAAATGTAGTCACATGCATCAAAATGTGAAGCTGATCTCCACAGACAGACATGCATGCAACATTCCTTCCAGGCAAACCACGAACTGAGCCTTAATTTCAAGAAGTCCAAACATTTTAATGTAAAAGGATTTTTGAATAGTCACCATTGTGATCGTGCTTTTGCCCAATATTATCTCACTGATTTCCAGAAGCCTTTTTCCACAAACTTAAACAGAGGAGTGTGTGGTCTGCATGAAGCCAACTCTATTAGGGAATTGGCACAGATTTGCAACACAAATCAGTTGAAGACTCAGTTTAGTTCAAAACGTTTTTTAGACTGCATTGAATTGTGTCACTTTTATTTTCTTTGTTAATAGCGAATTACATTATTTTTATGGTATGGTGTGATGTCACACCTACATAGTCTGTGGTTGAAATTCAAGCCTGATCCAAACAATCATATCATGGTATGGCAGTGTTAACAATACATTGATTTATTAGTAGATACTAGGGAAGGGTATTATGGCATAAAACTTGTATTGTGATATATATTGCAGCCTCCTGCGATACCTATATATATCA
This sequence comes from Entelurus aequoreus, assembly GCF_033978785.1. NCBI lineage: Eukaryota > Metazoa > Chordata > Actinopteri > Syngnathiformes > Syngnathidae > Entelurus > Entelurus aequoreus. Next base: position 17,025,538 of record NC_084731.1, on the reverse strand, counting down.
CAATATATTATTTGTCATATAAATGATAATAAAACCATTTCAGTATAAGTTATAAAGGTTCCTGCTGATGTATGCGGTGACATATTGCTTTGTTTCTGGTTGTATTATTTTGTATACCTCAAAGAACTACTCACCCCCAAATCCTCCCACACGACACCTCCGCTCCGGACAGGCTAACCTCCTCCAACCTCCGAGGACACAGCTACGAACAATGGGAGACCGGGCTTTCTGCTCCGGCGCTCCAGGTCTGTGGAACCCTGACCACCTGAGGGCACCACAGACTGCGGATGCTTTTATAAAAGGCTTAAAAACCATTCTTTAAAAAAAAGTTTTTTTTAGATATATGCATACTAGTTATAGCTGTTAGGCTGTTCTAGATTTTATTTTTATTTATTTTTATCTTTTTTTTTTTTTTTTTTTTTTTTAATACACTATAGCACTTTGAGGTTGCTCAATGTAAAGTGCTTTTTACAAATAAAATCTATTATTATTATTATCATTATTGTCGAAACTATTATTAATCTATTTGCTAATTTACAGTTAATAGTTGGTTACTTTCTGCCGTAACGTGTTTCAATCAATCAATCAATCAATCAATCAATCAATGTTTATTTATATAGCCCGAAATCACAAGTGTCTCAAAGGGCTGCACAAGCCACAACGACATCCGCGGTCCAAGGAAAAACTCACAACCCAGTGGGACGTCGATGAGAATGACTATGAGAAACCTTGGAGAGGACCGCAGATGTGGGTGACCCCCCCCCCCCCCCCCCCCCCAACATTCATGAAATTTGGTTCTTTTATGAATTTATTATGGGTCTACTGAAAATGTGAGCAAATCTGCTGGGTCAAAAGTATACATACAGCAATGTTAATATTTGCTTACATGTCCCTTGGCAAGTTTTACTGCAATAAGGCGCTTTTGGTAGCCATCCACAAGCTTCTGCTTGAATGTTTGACCACTCCTCTTGACAAAATTGGTGCAGTTAAGCTAAATTCTGACATGGACTTGTTTCTTCAGCATTGTCCACAAGTTTAAGTCAGGACTTTAGGAAGGCCATTCTAAAACCTCAATTTTAGCCTGATTTAGCCATTCCTTTACCACTTTTGACGTGTGTTTGGGGTCATTGTCCTGTTGGAACACCCAACTGCGCCCAAGACCCAACCTCCGGGCTGATGATTGTAGGTTGTTCTGAAGAATTTGGAGGTAATCCTCCTTTTTCATTGTCCCATTTAAAGCTCCAGTTCCATTGGCAGCAAAACAGGCCCAGAGCATAATACTACCATCACCATGCTTGACGGTAGGCACAGTGTTCTTGGGATTAAAGGCCTCACCATTTCTCCTCCAAACATATTGCTGGGTATTGTGGCCAAACAGCTAAATTTTTGTTTCATCTGACATCACATGGACAAAGATAAGACCTTCTGGAGGAAAGTTCTGTGGTCAGGAGGGGCCAAGGAGGGGAACCTTAAACGATGGGTTAGTGTGGCTGACACAGGGTTTAGGCTAAATAGTTATTCGTTGAAGGAATTATCCGGCCTTTAGAAGTGGCCTTGCACGTAGAGGAACATTAGCCGCTAACAACAATGCCACAGGGTGTTGACAAATTTGCAGGACAAGGCTAGAATGTGTCATTTATCACGATATAACAATAGTATTAAAGGCACTGTCATTGGCCAAATTTATATCATTCACACATTTATACAGAACACAAGCAGCTAAGGACGCGAGTTTCGCAAAGATACACATGAGCAACAGCGTAGAAAATTAAAGTCATAAGCTTCATATCTGTGAGGTTGTGCTGGCTGCTACTTAATCTATCCGGAGTGTAGGATGGGTTGACAAATCTTCTCAAAAGGTCTCTTCTGAGTCCTACTCTGTCAATCCCACTGCCGCTCTCCTGAGCCTAATCTCAAAGCTCACAGGTATGAAGATGCTTAGTGTTTGCATAATTAACCTCCAACTTCTTAAGGTGAGCATTACGTGACCTTTTAAAAGACTCATCAACATTTCAAATGCTTTTTTGATTGCAGTTTCTCAGTACTTTTTTTTTAAATTTCCAAGTCTAATGTTCAAGTCACAATGCATTATGGGAATTGATTGATTGATTGATTGATTGAGAAGATTATTGACATCTTAAAGATTTGAATCCATGTAATGCTTTAAAAGGGCAAATGGATGGCACAAAAAGCCAAAAGGCTTGTTTCCATTGTGGTCCGTTAAATATTCATCACATTTGATACATTCAATAATAAAATATATATAACCTGTAACATGTATATAAAAAATTACGTTAAAAAAATGGATACATTACGTACATATTTGCCAAGAGTGTGCAAAACAGAATGAGAAAATATATATACACTCAGTGTTTCCCATAAACTGCCAAGATACCTGTGGCGGTGGGGGCGTGGCAATGGGCGTGGTCACCATGACATCATCGAGTAATTTGCATAATTTACTACAATGATTTGATTTTCTCTAAAAAGGCTAAAAAAATGTATACTTACTAATTAATAATAACAGTTTTGTTTTAAACGTCCATCCATCCATCCATTTTACAATATAATTACAACACTTTATGTACATATTTATATACAAATTTGAACAATAAGTTATTCACTGAAATATATTTATTAATTGTGGTTCTTACAAAAAATATATCTTATAAAATATAAAAGCTAAAATGTCTCAAAGCTCTGCCCCTTTAATTAGTGCATACTAAATAATTTCACTTTAGCCTACTACTACAACCATATTATTTACCAGCAACATAAAGTGAAACAGAGGCAGAGGTGTCCTGCCACAGTCAGTAACAAATAAACAGAAAACAGTAGTGGTGGTAGATAGACACAGAGCTTCATCAAACATCTGATCCACTGAACAAAGAGCTCCAAAAATCTTGAACTTTAGACTGCCATCAGTTTTACTCCCTACACTTAACCATGTGTTTCCTACTGCCTGCAGATTTTGCACCCTTTGTTATATACACATGTTGTGTTTCTAATATAAATACATTTAATAAAGTCAAATACAAATAAGGCAACAAGAGAAGTATCCTACACTTCTCTTTTGTAAAGTAAATCTGAACAGCCGATATGGGCATCTACATCAACTATATGATTTGCCTGACAAGCTGGAGAGGACAAAAAAAAAAAAAAAAAAAAAAAAAAAAAAAATATATATATATATATATATATATATATATATATATATATTTTTTTTTTTTAATTTTATTTTTTATTTTAATTTGTGGCGGACGTAATTTTTCGTGGCGGGCCACCACAAATAAATGAATGTGTGGGAAACCCTGACACTATAACCACATATAAACCTGTTTGATGCTTCGGAAAGTTGCTGGGGATCAGTTTTGGTTCAGATCAGCTAGAGGTTGAGCTGAGCCAGGATTTTATGGCAGTTTTAAAATTTAGTAGGGAAGTTCGAATTTCAAGGTCTGTTGGTAGTGCATTCCACTGTGTGGTGGCAAAATAGTAGAATGCATTTTTTCCCCATGAGAGTCTTGAATTTGGGGGGGACGAGGTCTGAGGAACTCCCTCTAGTGTAGTACCTGTGACTCGAGCATCACTTACTCAGGTGAAATAGTTCGACAGATACTTGGGGACAGTTTCTCTGAGTGTTTTGAATACCAAGCACATTGCAATTTGGTGTACTCTTTCCTCAACTCTAAGCCATCCCAATTTGGTTAAGTGGGCTTGAGTTAGGTGAGTCCTGTATGGGAGGTTGAGCAGGAGTCTCACCAGCTCGTTTTGGGGATGTTTGCAGTTTTTTTTTTAGTGGCTTGGGGATACTGGTGAACCATGAGGTGCAGGCGGAGTCAAAATGACATTGTATGAGGGCACCGGCAAGGGTCTTAAGTGTATCCCTCTTGATAAACGCAGAAATCCTGCCCAAAAATCTAGTTTTATTATTGAATGGGTTTACCCAAAAGCATTTACATTGGCCAAAAATAGAACACGCACGTTCTGAAAACGTACAAATCACAAACAATCCTCAAATTTGTTGAAAATTCTCAGGAAATTGGTGCCGTTTTAAAAACACCATGAGCTTAGACTTTTTCTCAGTGTCTTTAAGTCACATTCTTTCTGGGATTGAACAAAAACACAACATGTAAACTCTCCTAGGTATCAAATACCTCCTTTGTCATGTCCACGTATCAATCCAGAGCTAACTCAACAAACCGTAAGAAACAGAGGTAAAAACGGAGGGTTAAGTTCACTTTTCTCGTGTTTGACAGAGACATCTTGGGGCAATGAGGGTTCCAAATGACCACAGTCCCCCTTTACGGTGTACCTCTTGCTTGGCCCCGGTATACACCCTTTGCTTGCCTAACAGAATTGCTATTGTGACATCCAGTGGACACATTTCGAACAGCAGTTTCATTCCTTCAAAAAATAAAAGCAGCTAATTTTTATACTTGGCAAACTCGTCACGCGGGCCGAATAAAACCTGTTCGCGGGCCTGATCCGGCCGGCGGGCCGTACGTTTGACACCCCTGTTTTGGACTGTGATTCACCAGCAATAACGTTTGCACCGAGACCTGTTTGGGTTTGTGGCAGCGGATGCTTCACAGCCTCATTGTGTGCTGTCACATGGCTGCAGCATTCCTGTTCTTTGTAGCGTGATCAGTCAGGAATGGGATCATACGGCAAAGCATTCGAATAGCACGCTTTGCTTGTGTTCATGGAGGCTAGGCTAATGTGACCAAGTCTCTCTTGTCAGCTTAGCTGCTCAGAACCTAGTTTGATGTGGTTATGCTCTTCCAGCTACTTTTTTTGAAATTTTATTTTGAAAACTGAAACAAAACTTTGTGATCATCTGGAATCCAGTTACCTTGTCTTCACTGAGTTTGCTTATTAGGGCTGTGTTACTGCATCGGCCGGAAGTTGAGTTGAGTTTAATGCATAAAGATAAAGGTCTCTATATATATGTCATGTCTCTGATATTTACACTGTACTGTATTTTATAAGACTTCTTCAGTTTAAGGCTCAGAACACTTACAAACAACTACCATAGCACATTTAAAAGCCGCACAAAATACATAACACAAGGAAAGAGTCAATAAGTCACTAAATAATAATGGGAAATATTTTCTAGCTGGAGTGGTCAAAGTGTTATCCAATAAACTATCTATGTGCGTGTATATAATGTTTATGGGCGTCTTAGTAATGCCTAAACCTAACCGCAGACTTCAATAGTAACACTTTCCAGTAGTCAGAAACTATCTGTATGCTTTAAAATAAATGCGGGGCTTTAGTAAACCTACTCAGTGTGATAGAATCTTAATTAGACAGGCAGTGGCTAATTAATCAAGACAGGCAAAGGATGGGTCCTAATAGAAACTTGATTAAAAGGTCACATCAAGTAATCTTTTCCCTGCATTGTTGGCATCACAACAATGTCCAGTCCCTTAAAGACATTTGCCAAAGTCTTTTCTCCTGTTTTATGTCTCCTGCGCTTCACATTTCAACTGAAGTAATAACAATTGCATATAACCCGTACCATTTTCCAACAAAATTTCTAGAGATAATGGCTTTTTTGCCGATATCCGATATTCCGATATTGTCCAACTCTTAATTACCGATTCCCATATTAACCGATACCGATATATACAGTCGTGGAATTAACACATTATTTTGCCTAATTTTGTTGTGATGCCCCGCTGGATGCATTAAACAATGTAACAAGGTTTTCCAAAATAAATCAGCTCAAGTTATGGAAAAAAATGGCAACATGGCACTGCCATATTTATTATTGAAGTTACAAAGTGCATTATTTTGTTTAACATGCCTCAAAACAGCAGCTCGGAATTTGGGACATGCTCTCCCTGAGAAAGCATGAGGAAGTTGAGGTGGGCGGGGTGTAAATTGTAGCGTCGCGGAAGAGTTAGTGCTGCAAGGGGTTCTGGGTATTTGTTCTGTTGTGTTTATGTTGTGTTACGGTGCGGATGTTCTCCCGAAATGTGTTTGTCATTTTTGTTTGGTGTGGGTTCACAGTGTGGTGCATATTTGTAACAGTGTTAAAGTTGTTTATATGGCTACCCTCAGTGTGACCTGTATGGCTGTTGACCAAGTATGAATTGCATTCACTTGTGTGTGTGAAAAGCCGTAGATATTATGCGATTGGGCCGGCGTGCAAAGGCAGTGCCTTTTAAGGTTTATTGGCGCTCTGTACTTCTCCCTACGTCCGTGTACCACTCCGTACAGCGGCGTTTTTATAAAGTCATAAATTTTACTTTTTGAAACCTGATACCGATAATTTCCGATATTACATTTTAAAGCATTTATCGGCCGATAATATCGGACTGCATTACATTTCTAAAAATAACCCTTATACAAACCCAAAACATGGCGAATTCTAACATAGCATAATTTACAGACTCGGAGTCATGGTAAAAAATCTTTGTTTTGTAAACATAATTCAAGCCAAAGCAATAAAATTGTTAGACATACATTTTGATAATTTTTTTTCCAAGTACCGTATTTTTCGGACTATAAGGCGCACTTAAAATCCTTTAATTTTCTCAGAAATCGACAGTGCGCCTTATAACCCGGTGCGCCTAATGTACGGCATAATTCTGGTTGTGATTACTGACCTCGAAGCAATTTTATTTGGTACACGGTGTAATGATAAGTGTGACCAGTAGATGGCAGTCATACATAAGAGATAAGTGTAGACTGTAATATGATGGCAGTAAACAACACCAAAACTTTAAATGTTCCATTGAGAATATAGAACATTACACACGGCGCTCAAAAATCTGTCAATATGTTTTTAGTATGACATCGGTAAGCTATGAAGCCGCACTGCTTGATGGATTATCGGTGCATTAAACATACGAGTATTATTATGGTGTGTGTATAAGGACCGCAAAATGGCACCTATTAGCAGACATATTACCTGGCGTTTTGTTTCGCAATATTATGCAAAACCAACTTTTCTCACCTTCTGGTACCTGCTGATGTGTATTTGGGATCTGCATAAGTCCTGAAAATGTGCGCGCGTCCGTCATTGTAATCTGTGCCGACACCGTAGTCATAAGTTTATTCTTTTTCTCTACCTTCTTGTTACGGAACATTCATCTTCCGCTGTTGCCATTTCTAATATAAAGTAGTGTAAAGTTCTTACTTATATCTGTCAGTAGACTAACTATCAAAGCTCTAAAAACTGTAGTGAGTTTACATAATTCACCCAAGGAACTTTAGTTATTAGAGGGTTCCGGTCGGACGGTTTTTCACGGGACACATTTCCGGCGTTGATGTTGCATTATTGAGCCACGGATGAGAAGATGTTGCTTTGTTATTGATTAAAGGCCTACTGAAATGAATTTTTTTTTATTTAAATGGGAATAGCAGATCCATTCTATGTGTCATACTTGATCATTTCGCGATATTGCCATATTTTTGCTGAAAGGATTTAGTAGAGAAAATCGACGATAAAGTTCGCAACTTTTGCTCGCTGATAAAAAAGCCTTGCCTGTACCGGAAGTAGCGTGACGTCACAGGAGGTAATATTCCTCACAATTTTCCTTTTTTTACAATGGAGCGAGAGAGATTCAGAGCGACAAAGCGACGATTACCCCATTAATTTGAGCGAGGATGAAAGATTCGTGGATGAGGTACGTTAGAGTGAAGAACTAGAGGCAGTGCAGGACGTATCTTTTTTCGCTCTGACCGTAACTTAGGTACAAGCTGGCTCATTGGATTCTCTCCTTTTTCTATTGTGGATCACGGATTTGTATTTTAAACCACCTCGGATACTATATCCTCTTGAAAATGAGAGTCGAGCATGCGAAATGGACATTCACAGTGACTTTTATCTCCACGAGAATACATCGGTGACACACTTAGCTACTGAGCTAACGTGATAGCATCGTTCTCAAATGCAGATAGAAACAAAATACATAAATCCCTGACTGGAAGGATAGACAGAAGATCAACAATACTATTAAACCATGTACATGTAACTACACGGTTAATAATTCTCAGCCTGGTAAAGCTTAACAATGCTGTTGCTAACGACGCTAAGGCTAACTTAGCAACTTAGCAACCGGACCTCACAGAGCTATGATAAAAACATTAGCGCTCCACCTACGCCAGCCAGCCCTCATCTGCTCCTCAACAGCCGTGCTCACCTGCGTTCCAACGATCGACGGCGCGACGAAGGACTTCATCCGTGGGTTTGGCGGCTAGCATCGGCTAGGCGTCTGCTATCCAAGTAAGTAGTCCTTGTTGTGTTGCTACAGCCAGCCGCTAATACACCGATCCCATCTACAACGTTCTTCTTTGCAGCCTCCATTGTTCATTAAACAAATTGCAAAAGATTCACCAACACAGATGTCCAGAATACTGTGGAATTATGAAATGAAAACAGAGCTTTTTCTACGGGCTCCGAATACTTCCCTTGTCCTCGTGACGTCACACGCATACGTCAGCATAATAAAACGTTTTTAACCGGAAGTGTGGCGGGAAATTTAAAATTGCACTTTATAAGTTAACCCGGCCGTATTGGCATGTGTTGCAATGTAAAGATTTCATCATTGATATATAAACTATCAGACTGCGTGGTCAGTAGTAGTGGCTTTCAGTTGGCCTTTAAAGTAAAGTCTGAATGTCATTAAAACAGTTAGCTCCATCTTTTGACACTTCTTCCACTCCCGTCCTTGCACGCTACACCGCTACAACAAAGATGACGGGGATAAGACGCTGTCCAAGGTGAGCCACGTAAATAAGACCGCCCGCAAAACGACGCATCCTGAAGAGACGCTCAGAAAGCCACTTGAAGATGATCTGTAAAACATCATCTATGCAACATTTGACCAAAGAACCACCATTTCATGTTATGTAGACCACAAGGAAGTCTTTTAAATTTAGAAAAAAATCATAATATGACCCCTTTAATGTGCCTTTTGTATGAAAAAAGACCTGACTAGACGCTCTCATCTGCAGTGCGCCTTTTAACCCGGTGCGCCCTATTTTCCGAAAAATACGGTAGTAGAGCGACACATCAGTTTGGAACAGTAGCGGGTCACATCGTGACAAATCAATGGCGCCACGGTTCATATGATTGACATGTGAGACAATTCCTGTCTATAACAGTGCAGTCAAACCATGGAAGAAGGTGGGATTTAATTAGAATTTGAAGGAAACCCTAGCACTTGGGGTGTACGGTACATAAAAATTTCAGTTCGGTACGTTCCTCGGTTTAGAGGTCACGGTTCGGTTCATTTTCGGTACAGTAAGAAAACAACAACATATACATTTTTGGGTTATTTATTTACCAAATTTGTAAACAATGGCTTTATCCTTTTAACATTGGGAACACTATAATAATTTTGCCCAAAAATAGAAATAGCTGTGTGTGTGATGGATGTGAGCCACCACTAGGCTGATCAGTGCAACAGCAGGCAGTCATGAATGCTAAGCATAACAATAACATACATATATACACACGGGGTCCATTGCCAGGTTTAATGTGGTCAACATATGTCAAATAAAAACTAAATAAGATAAGGCTCAGAATGGTTTCTTAACAAAACCTTTCTACATATAATGTGCTTTTTTTGATTGGTTGATTGAGACTTTTACTAGTAGATTGCACAGTACAGTACATATTCCGTACAATTGACCATTAAATGGTAACACCCGAATAAGTTTTTCAACTTGTTTAAGTCGAGGTCCACGTTAATCAACATTAAACTGCCTCAAGTTGTTGCTCAGATTAAATAAAATTACACAACTTTTCTTCTACATATAAAAAATGCAACATTAAACAGTTTCAAGTCAACTCAGCCTCAGATTAACTTTTCTTTCCTGCCCCCCCCAGCCTTTAACCCTGGTGACTTTCACTCAATCTTCATGTTTTTTGCCAGAAAAATCAGTTTATCCACATTGTCTGCAGAAAGAAGAAGTGGGTCAAAATCTAGTTTTTCTTAAATCTGCTGCTATAAAAACACCAACGGCATTTGTTATTGCTTTAGCCCTGTCTGACTCGCCGAGGAGAGGCTGCTTGAATGCGGTGTTTGCACGACGCTGGTCTTTCTCGTCGTTGAAGCGATGTTCACTTGGGTTAGCATGTTTGACGTGTTGCCAGAAGCATACCCTACCGCTGCTGAACAATGTCGGCAAACCGCTTTCGCTTTGTTGTCGTAGCCCGGTCGCTGCTAGCATGTGCCTCGGTGTGCATTGTTTACACAACGTGCGGTATGCTACTTAATATGTCTGTGTGGAAACTCGTTCAGTACACCTCCGAACCGAACCGAAACCCCCGTACCGAAATGGTTCAATACAAATACACGTACCGTTACACCCTTACCTAGCACAGTTTGTTTATCATCTGAAACGCTTACCGTATTTTTCTGACTATAAGTTGCTCCGGAGTATAAGTCGCACCGGCCGAAAATGCATGATAAGGAAGGACAAAAAACATATATAAGTCGCACTGGAGTATAAGTCGCATTTTTTGGGGGAAAGTTATTTGATAAAACCCAACACCAAGAATAGACATTTGAAAGGCAATTTAAAATAAATAAAGAATAGTGAACAACAGGCTGAATAAGTGTACGTTATATGAGGCATAAATAACCAACTGAGAACGTGCCTGGTATGTTAACGTAACATATTATGGTAAGAGTCATTCAAATAACTATAACATATAGAACATGCTATACGTTTACCAAACAATCTGTCACTCCTAATCGCTAAATCCCATGAAATCTTATACGTCTAGTCTCTTACGTAAATGAGCTAAATAATATTATTTGGTATTTTACGCTAATGTGTTAATAATTTCACACATAAGTCGCTCCTGAGTATAAGTCGCACCCCCGGCCAAACTATGAAAAAAAACTGCGACTTATAGTCCGAAAAATGCGGTACTTATTTTTAAAAACCCGTCTACATGCTATTTTTGGTACCAGTGCTCAGGACAGCTAGTCACCCAATTCGATACGTTTTTTGGTTAAAATATATATTCTGTAAATGGTCAAAGTCTTTGTTTTTTGTTTTGATTGAGTTGAAATGTTCAGTCCTTAATTGCGACACGAGGCGCATACAGACACGCTGCCATATAGTTTACAGGGAACGTAAAGTGACAGCTGCGACAAATGTGGTGTGGACTGAATGGGGGTAGTGTGTCACTGCTTGACAACCTTGTCTGATACCCTTATAAAAACGGTGCCAAGCAGCATTATGACTTGAAACACACCCTCCACGAGGAGCAGAGTGACGGAACTGATGGATTACATGTGGAAGCAACCAAAGCTATTGCTCCTATTATTAAAAACCGTATTGAGCCTAACTGTCATTTATAGTTCAGCGAATTGAAATGAATTAATGACATACTCTTAAACTCGTCTATGGGAAAACCCATGCAACCGTAATGCATGCTAGAATTTTGCAACTGAGGGATGCAACATCAAAAGGCATTTCCCTGCACTCTGTTCTATTCAGGAATGCAGTGTTTACACAGCCGGGCCTGACCCTCTTGCTATTTTACTGTTTTAGGTGTCTGCTGTATGTCACTGACGTCTATTACACTATTGTACTGCTCAGACTCCATTGTCTTCTTTCCTAAAACATTCCCGTCTCCTGGATATTAAAGGCACAGTGGATTTAAGCAGTTACAGATTGTTACTATTAAAGTTTGTTAGAAAGTCATCCGAGTGACAAAGGCACGTCCTCACCGTACACAACTTTCTTTTCCCAGTCCTCTACTTTCCTACTCGATGTCATTTGTCAGTGGTGGAGATAAGAGATGTTTTTGTACAACTGCGACTTGTGTTCCTGCAGATAGCTTATCAATTTGGACTGTGTTTGGAATGCAGGGCACACTGGGGGTGGTGTTGACTCCTCTCCTATGCCTGGTACTGGAATTGGATCTTTATTGCAATGTACATAACAAAACCCAAAACCGGTGAAGTTGGCACGTTGTGTAATTCTTCAATAAAAACAGAACACAATGATTTGCAAATCCTTTTCAACTGTTATTTAATTGACTAGACTGCAAAGACAAGATATGTAATGTTGGAACTGAGAAACAAAATTTTTTTTTGCTAATAATCATTAACTTACAATTTAATGGCAGCAACACAGTGCAAAAAAGGGGCATTTTTACCACTGTGTTACATGGCCTTTCATTTTAACAACACTCAGTAAACGCTCGGGAACTGAGGAGACCAATTTTTTAAACTTTTCAGGTGGAATTCTTTCCCATTCTTGCTTGATGTACAGCTTAAGTTGTTCAACAGTCCGGGGTCTCCGTTGTGGTATTTTAGGCTTCATAATGCACCACACATTTTCAACGGGAGACAGGTCTGGACTACAGGCAGGTCAGTCTAGTACCCGCACTCTTTTACTATTAAGCCACGCTGTTGTAACACGTGGCTTGGCATTGTTTTGCTGAAATAAGCAGGGGCGTCCATGATAACGTTGCTTGGATGGCAACATATGTTGCTCCAAAACCTGTGTGTACCTTTCAGTATTAATAGTGCCTTCACAGATGTGTAAGTTACCCATGTCTTGGGCACTAATACACCCCCATACCATCACAGATACTGGCTTTTACACTTTGCGCCTATAAAACTCCGGATGGTTCATTTCGTCTTTGGTCCGGAGAACACAACGTCCACAGTTTCCAAAAACAATTTGAAATGTGGACTCGTCAGAGCACAGAACACTTTTACACTTTGCATCAGTCCATCCTAGATGAGGTCGGGCCCAGTAGAGCCCAGTGTTTCTGGGTGTTGTTGATAAATGGCTTTCACTTTGCATAGTAGAGTTTTAACTTGCACTTACAGATGTAGCGACCAACTGTAGTTACTGACAGTGGTTTTCTGAAGTGTTCCTGAGCCCATGTGGTGATATACTTTACACACTGATGTTGCTTTTTGATGCAGTACCACCTGAGGGATCCAAGGTCACGGGCATTCAATGTTGGTTTTCAGCCTTGCTGCTTGCGTGCAGTGATTTCTCCAGATTCTCTGAACATTTTGATGGGATTACGGACGGTAGATGGTGAAATCCCTAAATTCCTTGCAATAGCTTGTTGAGAAATGTTGTTCTTAAACTGTTGGACAATTAGCTCACGCATTTGTTGACAAAGTGGTGACCCTCGCCCCATCCTCGTTTGTGAATGACTGAGCATTAAATGGAAGCTGCTTTTATACCCAATCATGGCACCCACATGTTCCCAATTAGCCTGTTCACCTGTGGGATGTTCCAAATGAGTGTTTGATGAGCATCCCTCAATTTTCTCAGTCTTTTTTGCCACTCGTGCTAGCTTTTTTTAAACATGTTGCAGGCTTCAAGTTCCAAATGAGCTAATATTTGCAAAAAATAACACAAGTTTTCCAGTTCGAACATTAGGTATCTTGTCTTTGCAGTCTATTCAATTGAATATAGGTTGAAAAGGATTTGCAAATCATTGTATTCTGTTTTTATTTACCATTTACACAGTGCCAACTGGTTTTGGGTTTTGTAGAAGTGATGTGCTGCATCAGTACACTGATTAAAAATAAACTAAACTAAAATAAATTGCATCTCTTTCTTTCTTGGATGGCCATTTTCTATGACAGTTAGCATGCAAGTGATGCATTGGTCTAATCTACTTAACACACAGACCATCACCTGTTTCCTCCTTGATGGAAGAAGCTGGCCTGCATAGACCACCCTCCATGTCCTCAAGCTCGACTAGGCTTAGGAGCTCATAAATTAGACAAGGAATCTAATTTCCCTGTGGGGCTTTTAGGCACTGACATGTGCTGTTTCTTTTCAGTAGTGGTTGATTTGTACTTTTCTTGATGTAGGTAGGCTGATAAGAGCTGTAGTTGCGTGCTGAGTCACCGCCAAGCCGCCCGAGTCTCCCTGTCACACCGACTCCAGGGGCTTTACCAGCGCACATGGCAGGCCTGTCTGGTGGTGTCTCCTCACCAGTGGAGAAAACTGGATTTTGCGAGAGGGTGTTTATTAAAGGTGTCAGACCGCCTCGCTTTCAAACGCGCCATACAGAAGGAGCACCCTTCTCACGTGAACAATGCTATCAGGATCGACAGCTGGGAGAAACGCTGATAAGAAAAGTCATTTTCAAACATCGTCCTTTTACCCTCTTCTTTTTGTAAGTTGTTCATCTCCCCCTCAATTCCTGTGTCGCTTCCTCAGGCCATTGTGTTGCCTTTCCACGCAGAGGTACTCATGGCATTTCCTGCTGGGTAGGGTGGAGGTTTTTTACAAAGTCGGATGGTGGTGCATTTGAACGCATTTGGACTCGTCCGACAAGTCTGCAGAGCATGGTTCGCCTCCTTTTGTTCCAAACACAAAGCGGCCAATGTGATCGAGTGACATCTTGCAAAATGGTGACTCCTCAAATCACACTCATCGTTTGCAAAACTGACTTTGGCTGTTTGTTGTTTGGATGATGACAAAAAGGGTTGGTGACTCCGTAACACAAACAAGATGCTGCTCATTTTCACAGCTTTGACGTCCCGATGTACTACGTTTTCTGTCAAACGATTATTTGCGGGACAAGACTATAAAAACATTGTGTATTGTATGCTGCAGTGATAACTAACATGGAGGCCTTAAAAAGTAATTTCCCTTTTTGGTAGGAATCCTAAACAGTCAGTTTGAGTTGAACAATGGTTGTCATTTATGCAATATTATTAAAGTAAAAACAAATGAAACCATTTTCATTTTTTTGTGGAAATAGTTGTTTTAAACAAGGGGTCCCCAAACTTTTTGACTCAGGGGCCGTATTGGGTTAAAAAATTTTGGTTGGGGGCCGGGCTGTGTATATATATATATATGTGTATAAGTGTATATATGTGTGTATATGTGTGTATTTATAAATATATATATATATATATATATATATCTACTCGGCCACCTACTCAGTGGCCTAGTGAATGTCCGCCCTGAGATCGGTAGGTTGTGAGTTCAAACCCCGGCCGAGTCATACCAAAGACTATAAAAATGGGACCCATTACCTCCCTGCTTGGCACTCAGCATCAAGGGTTGGAATTGGGGGTTAAATCACCAAAAATGATTCCTGGGCGTGGCCACTGCTGCTGCCCACTGCTCCCCTCACCTCCCAGGGGGTGAACAAGGGGATGGGTCAAATGCAGAGAAAAAATGTCACCACACTTAGTGTGTGTGTGACAATCATTGGTACTTTAACTTTAACTGTATATTTAAATAAATAAATAAAAAATATATAAAAAAAAAAAAATATATATATATAAAAATTATTTTCCGAGCACGATGATGTCACGTTATCGATGGGAAAATGCATTTTTAGACTATGATTTGCCTGAGCGGCTAGGAGACAACGAGAGTAACAAGCGGCAGAAAATGGATTAGAAAGGACAGATTGAAAAAAATAATAATTGAAAAAATATATTTTTTAAAATTTTAATTTTTAAATTTTTTTTTTAAAACTTGGGACTTCCCACGGGCTGGATTTTGGACGCTGGTGGGTGGGATCCGGCCCGTGGGCCGTAGATTGGGAACCCCTGTTTTAAACCCTTACTCTGCTATAATATCCTATAATCCTTCTCTTTTTGGGTATTCCACAATAGAAAAAGATGGAAACATACAACAGGCAAGTGGACAACACTGAGGCTGCAAAGGAAATGTATATTTTGGAGCAAAGCACTGCCTTTCGTTGGTTCTTTTTGAACAGCTACTGTCGATCAGTTGGTAATTGATGATCTTCTCAAACAATTTAGCAAAATTGTTTGAGAAGATCATCAGTAACCAGCTAGAGGATTTTTTAGAATCAAACAATATTTTATCTCCATTTCAATCTGGTTTTAGAAAACAGCATAGCACTATTACAGCTGCTCTTAAGGTCTTCAATGATTTAATCGAGGCTGTAGACGGCAAGAAATATTGTGTCGCCCTATTTATTGATTTGTCAAAAGCATTTGACACAGTAGACCACAGTCTGTTAATTCAAGCCCTTCATCACATTGGATTATCTAAAAATGCAGCTGCTTGGTTCACAGACTATCTCTCCAGCAGAACACAATGTGTACAGGTGGCTGGGACCACCTCTTCATTACTGGACATTACCAAAGGCGTTCCACAAGGCTCAGTGCTGGGGCCCATTTTATTTTCTATCTACATAAATAATCTTTGTAATAATTTGTCAAATGCAATGTACCATTTTTATGCAGACGACACCATTATTTATTGCTGTTCAACCTCCATCACTCAGGCTTTTGAGTTTTTACAAGCTGCTTTTGATGTCATCCAGGCTCGCTTATTTAATCTTAAATTGGTTTTAAATACAGATAAAAGCAAGGTAATGGTTTTCTCTCATTCAAGGGTGCTACTGGAAAATATTCCAAATATTGTAACATCAAATGGAAACCCTATAGAGCAGGTCTTATATTACAAGTACTTGGGTTTTACTCTTGATCAGGAGCTTTCATTTAAAGCCCATATTAACAACTTGGTCTCTAAGCTTAGGGTAAAGCTTGGGTTCTTTTTTAGAAATAAAAACTGCTTCTCTCTTAAAGTCAGAAAGAAATTGGTGACAGCAACTATCTTGCCTGTAATTGATTATGGAGACGTGCTTTATTTTAGTGCTTCATCTAAATGCCTCCAGTCCTTGGACACTGTTTTTCATTCAGCACTAAGATTTGTTACTGGCTGTCGTAGTCTCACCCACCATTGTCAACTGTATATGAAGTCAGACTTATCTTCATTGAGTGCACGCAGATACACACATTGGCTGACTTTAATTTATAAGGCTCTTTTAGGTTTAATACCTCCATACTTGTGTACTCTGTTACAAAGAAAAAGCAGCTCTTACGCATTACGTTCTAACAATTTGTATGTTTTAACTGTTCCTCGTGTACGGACTGAATTTGGCAAAAGAGCTTTTGGCATTGCTGCCCCTATGGCATGGAATGAATTGCAGACGAAACTGAAACTTACAGAACTACTTCCATTTGGAGCCTTCCGTTCTGTCCTGAGGGACAAACAGCGAGAGACGTTTGCACAGTGCCTGTGTTTTTAAAGATGTAAATCTCTGTTGTTTTACAGTTCTCTTATGTATTTTAAAATGTATGTCTTAATGTATTTATTTTGAAACTGCTCTGTGACATGTGCTGTTGACCTCTTGGCCAGGTCACCCTTGTGAAAGAGATCTTGATCTCAATGGGTTTTCTTATCTGGTTAAATAAAGGTTCTATAATTATTCATCTCATGAAGCCACCTATTGCAATGTCTGTTTTGTCGCGCTAGTGTTTTGCATGTGTCCATGGAGCAAAGCAAGTCTAACAGGTTGGGCTGAAACTGCAGCATACTTGTGTTGTACTAGTCAGCAGGTGCACTGGACGGCGCTGGGCTGCAAAACGCATCCCAGGTGCGAAGGCGGGGCAACGTAACCACACGAACCCCTACATCAAAGCTGGACAAATATTTTGACTCGGGGGGCCACATTAAGAGAACAAAATGTGTCTGTGTGTATAAATTATATATCCACATTTAGCAGTACAATTCTGCTGTATAGTATGCAGGGTTTCCCACACATTCATTTATTTGTGGCGGCCCGCCACGAAAGAATTATGTCCGCCACAAATAAAAAATTTAAATTTTTATTTTTTATTTTTTATTTTTTATTTTTTTTAATTTTTTTAGTCCTCTCCAGCTTCTCAGGCAAATCATATAGTTGATGTAGATGCCCATATCGGCTGTTCAGATTAACTTTACAAAAGAGAAGTGTAGGATACTTCTCTTGTTGCCTTATTTGTATTTGACTTTATTAAATGTATTTATATTAGAAACACAACATGTGTATATAACAAAGGGTGCAAAGTCTGCAGGCAGTAGGAAACACATGGTTAAGTGTAGGGAGTAAAACTGATGGCAGTCTAAAGTTCAAGATTTTTGGAGCTCTTTGTTCAGTGGATCAGATGTTTGATGAAGCTCTGTGTCTATCTACCACCACTACTGTTTTCTGTTCATTTGTTACTAACTGTGGCAGGACACCTCTGCCTCTGTTTCACTTTATGTTGCTGGTAAATAATATGGTTGTAGTAGTAGGCTAAAGTTAAATTATTTAGTATGCACTAATTAAAAGGGCAGAGCTTTGAGACATTTTAGCTTTTATATTTTATAAGATATATTTTTTTGTAAGAACCACAATTAATAAATATATTTCAGTGAATAACTTATTGTTCAAATCTGTATATAAATATGTACATAAAGTGTTGTAATTATATTGTAAAATGGATGGATGGACGTTTAAAACAAAACTGTTATTATTAATTAGTAAGTATACATTTTTTGAGCCTTTTTAGAGAAAATCAAATCATTGTAGTAAATTATGCAAATTACTCGATGATGTCATGGTGACCACGCCCATAGCCACGCCCCCACCGCCACAAGTATCTTGGCAGTTTATGGGAAACACTGGTATGTGCGTTTGGGTCCCTTTTTAATACCAAAAGTCACAATGTCCGATAGAATTCTAAAAAAGTTATGACAGACCACCTCAAAAAAAACGAAATGGAATTTTACCATGTTTTTACTGAATGGGACACCCAAAATGTACATTAAAATGAAGAAAGTGGGATTTACAATATTAACTATGAACAATAAAACACTGAATATTATCAACATATGAACATCGCTCCTCCTTTACTTCTCAGACCAGCTCCTCGATAGTTGTGTATCTTTTACAATCAAGCAAAACACGACAAAAATGTAACACATAGCAAAATATGAATGCCAAGTGTAATAAACACCTACAAAATGCTATATTATCACTTTTATGCAGAAATTTGTTTTTGTATCTGTTCCTGACACAGGCGTTTCGGGCTGGCTGTTCCGAAAACAAACCCCGCCCACTCTGCTTTGTTCCTGGTCTGAGCTGCTGTGACGTAGATTACCATAATAACTCGTATAACACTCAAAAGCGCAGATTTCAACCATTGAAATACTTTCTATAGTTCAAGACTTACGGTCATTTAAAAACCTAAATGCACATCTTAATGGCGGCTACAGTTTTGATGAAAAACGTCTAAAAAAATGATGTAGTTTAGTTTATTAAGGCTCCCCATTAGTCTACACCGCAGTGGAGACTATTCTTCCCGGGGTCCAGCCAAAAAACACAAGATTACAATGCAGTACAGTGTTTCCCATAAACTGCCAAGATACCTGTGGCGGTGGGGGCGTGGCTATGGGCGTGGTCACCATGACATCATCGAGTAATTTGCATAATTGACTACAATGATTTGATTTTCTCTAAAAAGGCTCAAAAAATGTATACTTACTAATTAATAATAACAGTTTTGTTTTAAACGTCCATCCATCCATTTTACAATATAATTACAACACTTTATGTACATATTTATATACAGATTTGAACAATAAGTTATTCACTGAAATATATTTATTAATTGTGGTTCTTAAAAAAAATATATCTTATAAAATATAAAAGCTAAAATGTCTCTTAAAGCTCTGCCCCTTTAATTAGTGCATACTAAATAATTTAACTTTAGCCTACTACTACAACCATATTATTTACCAGCAACATAAAGTGAAACAGAGGCAGAGGTGTCCTGCCACAGTCAGTAACAAATAAACAGAAAACAGTAGTGGTCAAATACAAATAAGGCAACAAGAGAAGTATCCTACACTTCTCTTTTGTAAAGTAAATCTGAACAGCCTATATGGGCATCTACGTCAACTATATTATTTTCCTGAGAAGCTGGACAGGACAAAAAAAACAAAAAACAAAAAAACATTTTTTTTTAATTTTATTTATTTGTGGCGGACGTAATTCTTTCTTGGCGGGCCGCCACAAATAAATGAATGTGTGGGAAACACTGCAGTACAACATGATCAATAATACAATTTTGTAACACAAAAACAGCAACAACAAAAAACAATAACTTGGAGTTTACATTACATTGGGGCGTAGTGGGTAGAGCGGCCGTGCCAGAAACCTGAGGGTTGCAGGTTCGCTCCCCGCCTCTTACCATCTAAAAAACGCTGCCGTTGTGTCCTTGGGCGGGACACTTCACCCTTACCCCCGGTGCCGCTCACACCGGTGAATGAATGAATGATGAATGATAGGTGGTGGTCGGAGGGGCCGTAGGCGCAAACTGGCAGCCACGCTTCCGTCAGTCTACCCCAGGGCAGCTGTGGCTACGAAAGTAGCTTACCACCACCAGGTGTGAATGAATGATGGGTTCTCACTTCTCTGAGAAGCGCTTTGAGTGTCTAG
The DNA here is from genome assembly GCF_033978785.1 of Entelurus aequoreus. Lineage (NCBI taxonomy): Eukaryota > Metazoa > Chordata > Actinopteri > Syngnathiformes > Syngnathidae > Entelurus > Entelurus aequoreus. The sequence continues at coordinate 17,005,284 of NC_084731.1, read as the reverse complement.
AAAAGCGCTATATAAAATCTAATCCATTATTATTATTATTATTATTACATAATAATGTTCATACCAAAGATATATATAAATATATATACCGTATTTTTCGGACTATAAGTCAAATTTTTTTCATAGTTTGGCCGGGGGTGAGACTTATACTCAGGAGCGACTTATGTGTGAAATTATTAACACATTAGCGTAAAATATCAAATAATATTATTTAGCTCATTCACGTAAGAGACTAGGCGTGTAAGATTTCATGGGATTTACCGATTAGGAGTGACAGATTGTTTGGTAAACGTATAGCATGTTCTATATACCGTGTTTCCCACACATTCATTTATTTGTTGCGGCCCGCCACGAAAGAATTAAGGCCACCACAAAATTATTATTATTATTTTTTAATTTCTTTATTTTTAATTTTTTTGGTGTCCTGTCCAGCTTCTCAGGCAAATCATATAGTTGATGTAGATGCCCATATCAGCTGTTCAGATTTACTTTACAAAAGAGAAGTGTAGGATCAAGATTTTTTGAAGCTCTTTGTTCAGTGGATCAGATGTTTGATGAAGCTTTGTGTCTATCTACCACCACTACTGTTTTCTGTTTATTTGTTACTGACTGTGGCAGGACACCTCTGCCTCTGTTTCACTTTATGTTGCTGGTAAATAATATGGTTGTAGTAGTAGGCCAAAGTTAAATTATTTAGTATGCACTAATTAAAGGGGCAGAGCTTTAAGAGACATTTTAGCTTTTATATTTTCATAAGATATATTTTTTTGTAAGAACCACAATTAATACATATATTTCAGTGAATAACTTATTGTTCAAATCTGTATATAAATATGTACATAAAGTGTTGTAATTATATTGAAAAATGGATGGATGGATGGACGTTTAAAACAAAACTGTTATTATTTATTAGTAAGTATACATTTTTTGAGCCTTTTTAGAGAAAATCATATTGTAGTAAATTATGCAAATTACTCTACGATGTCATGGTGACCACGCCCATAGCCACGCCCGTAGCCACGCCCCCACCGCCACAGGTATCTTGGCAGTTTATGGGAAACACTGATATGTTATAGTTATTTGAATGATTCTTACCATAATATGCTACGTTAACATACCAGGCACGTTCTCAGTTGGTTATTTATGCCTCATATAACGTACACTTATTCAGCCTGTTGTTCACTATTCTTTATTTATTTTAAATTGCCTTTCAAATGTCTATTCTTGGTGTTGGGTTTTATCAAATAACTTTCCCCCAAAGAATGCGACTTATACTCCAGTGCGACTTATATATGTTTTTTTCCTTCTTTATTATGCATTTTCGGCCGGTGCGACTTATACTCCGGAGCAAATTATACTCCGAAAAATACGGTATATAAAATCCCCTGACGAGCAGGGAAACCCGCGAAACAGGCTTGTAGGGATGATACAGCCTCTGTGTTTTTTCCTGACCTAACGTAAAAATAGATATATATTTTTTGCAAAAATAAAACAAAGAACCAATGGCCTACAATATACACATTAGTGTACCAAAGACAAACCATATTCTAAGTGATGAAAAAGTACTAGAATGAATAAAATATGACATAAAGTACATACTTTATCAAGATAATATCAATATAAAAACAATAACCAGAAACAAGAAAGACTTTAAACAAAAAATAAGTCAAAAGAAGATAAATGAACCAGTCATGACATTAGGTACAATCTAGAATAATCTCTTACCGCAATACTTCTCCTCTCAGTCTATTCTTAAAACCCACTCTGCTGGTGATTGATGCCAAATATTGTGGAAGTGGATTCCAGTAAGTGATTGCCCTATACAGAACAGTCTTTTTCAAAACATCAGTTTTGGGTTTAAGGTGGGTGAGAGCACCTCTCAGGGCTATCCTGGTACCATAGTTGTTGACCGTCACTAGCAAGCAACAGCTGAGAATACAGATAATCAGGTTTAATGTTTGTATAGATGTTTTTAAAAAATAGAATCAAACTACAAGCTGGTCTTTCACCAACTCTCATCCATGACAATTCATTATGCATTATCTCATTGTCTCAATGTAGAACGTCCGGCGGGCCTTTGAAAATCTTAGTGGGCCGTATAATGCCCAGGTCTACCCTACATCCTTTTTCTTACCACAACCTTGTTTATTTTCAGGTGTTACCATACAGAGCCCCCCTTCCGGTGCTTCATTATCATCATTCAAAGGCCACGTTTACACTAAAGGGTAAATCCCACCTAACCTTGTCCTTGTCCACACACACACACACAATGGTCGTTTAAGACCCCCGCCGCCCTCTGTCCGCCAGCACAACGCAACTTTATACGTATACGTGGAAAATGCGCACGTCATAGTCACCTCCAGTCTTGCTTTGTGTGCAAGTTCTTAAATTTAACTTATCTGAACAATATCCAATGGTTGTGGTATTTCAATAAACTGGAATCCAGTGTGCTGTGGGTTCCCTATTGTAGTGAATCACACCTGAGACATCATAAGTTAATCAAATCTTTATTGGACACGTGAAAGTAAACAATCAAAATCAGAATCAGAATAGTTTTTATTGCCATTGTTTGAGAACGGGTTCCCAAACTAGGAATTTTTCTTGGTGCAATCGTGCAACATAAAACACATATAACACAGAATAGGTAATAAAATGAGCGGTAACTGACCTATCAGATCTTGTTATTGTTCATGTGCCTGGTGGCCGAGGGGAAATGTGATAAAGAACATTTTACAACAATCAATCTAGGGACCTACCATGAATTGATTTACGTGGACCCCGACTTAAACAAGTTGAAAAACTTATTCGGGTGTTACCATTTAGTGGTCAATTGTACGGAATATGTACTGTACTGTGCAATCTACTAATACAAGTTTCAATCAATCAATCAAACATAGATATCTGGTCTTAGACAACTTAGATTTAGACAAACTTTAATGATCCACAAGGGAAATTGTTCCACATAGTAGCTCAGTTACAAAGGATACTCAGGACACTCCTCACTCTTTTGCCTTCACCTTCATTGTCCATTCGTTTTTGGTGACTGTATATACTCTGGACCTAGACGTTGAGTCCGCGACATACATGCCTGATACAGTCTGCTTTGCCAGTCTGAAACCATTGGCTATTTTCCGTAGTCTTCCCTCGACGGCCAGGTAATACAAAGCACATTCTACCTTTTTTATCACATCAATGGGAGCCCGCATTCTCGTTGACTCTCCTTCGACAAATGGACGAGTTTTTCGGTAAGTAGAATCACAGCTGACCCGGACATTGGAAAGTTCTCTTGCAGTCTGAGATGTGTTGTATCCCAAATAGCTGCAATCGCTTTCTTTTAAGGTATTCATTTGTGATTTCCACAAGCGTCGGTACATGTAGAAGAAGGAGAAACACGGCATGTCTGGATGACTGGCATCCATACTTCCAGTGGTTAGCTCCGAGTTATGAAACTGCTTTATTATGAATCTGGCTAAGGCGTTTTATTTCTGGCGTCACTTCCTCTCCGAACTCAGTTTGTAAAGGATCAATGAGTCCATACAAAGCTAAGAGCCGGAGATTCAAGAAATACACGGCGGACTTACCTGTGTAAAAAATTTGTCAGAGAAGGGGAACCTTAAAGGCCTACTGAAATGAATTTTTTAAATTAAAACGGGGATAGCAGATCTATTCTATGTGTCATACTTGATCATTTCGCGATATTGCCATATTTTTGCTGAAAGGATTTAGTAGAGAACGACGACGATAAAGATCGCAACTTTGGCTATCTGACCAAAAAAAGCCTTGCCCCTACCGGAAGTAGCGTGACGTAGTCAGTTGAACATTTCCGCAAAGTTCCCTATTGTTTACAGTGATGGCGACCAGAAGTGAGAGCGATTCGGACCGAGAAAGCGACGATTTCCCCATTAATTTGAGCGAGGATGAAAGATTTGTGGATGAGGAAAGTGCAAGTGAAGGACTAGTGGGGAGTGGAAGCGATTCAGATAGGGAAGATGCTGTGAGAGCCGGGGGTGACCTGATATTCAGCTGGGAATGACTACAACAGTAAATAAACACAAGACATATATATACTCTATTAACCACAACACAACCAGGCTTATATTTGATATGCCACAAATTAATCCCGCATAAAAACACCTAGGTGTTTGTTATGCTAGCTCCTAGCTCCTAGCTACTAGCTCCCGTCCATATAACCCGCCAATACAATTCAAACACCTGCACAACACACACACTCACTCAGCCCAAAGGACCGTTCACCTAACCCAAGGTTCATAAAGCTCATATATTTACCCAAAGTTACGTACGTGACACGCACGTACGGGCAAGCGATCAAATGTTTGGAAGCGCAGCTGCGTACTCACAATACCGCGTCTGCGTCTGTGTATCCAAATCAAAGTAATCCTGGTAAGAGTCTGTGTTGTCCCAGTTCTCTACAGGCGTCTGTGTATCGAAGTCAAAGTCCTCCTGGTAAGAGTCTCTGTTGTCCGAGTTCTTCGATTTTGACCGCATCTTTCGGGAATGTAAACAATGAAACGCCGGCTGTGTTGTGTTGCTGACTTCCCTCGCAAAATACTCCGCTTCGCACCGACAACTTTCTTCTTTGCTTGCTCAGCTTTTTTCTCCATAATGCAATGAACAAATTGCAACAGATTCACCAACACAGATGTCCAGAATAATGAGATGAAAACAGAGCTATTTTGTATTGGCTTCAATGGGGGAGCCATACCTCTGTTTCACTGGCTACGTCACGCGCATACGTCATCCTCCAAAGGAGTTTTCAACCGGAGGTTTAGCGGGAAATTTAAAATTGCACTTTATAAGTTAACCCGGCCGTATTGGCATGTGTTGCAATGTTAAGATTTCATCATTGATATATAAACTATCAGACTCCGTGGTCGGTAGTAGTGGGTTTCAGTAGGCCTTTAAACGCTGGTTTAGCGTGGCTGAAACAGGGCTTAGGCTATATAATTATTTGTTTAAGGGGTTATCCGGCTTAGTGTAGACATAGCCAAAGTACGTGTGAACCCATCGATCGTGTCTCGGTGTAGATCACGTTCTACCACCGTGGCACATTTTGTCTTCACCCTGGTGACACGGCAAACATGAGAACTATCTGTCCCTTTACTCATGTCCCCAGCGGTCATGTGGGGTGTGCAAACATGACGTTTGAGGTGATTGGTGTCACTTGACCTTTTAGTTTGAACGGCCACAGGCTCTTAAATCCACAGGCGCCCGTCATCTGCAGGGTGATGACTAAATAAAATCTTCCTGCAAGAGTGGGGGAAAGAGTAGATAAACGGCGGTTGAGAGAGAAGATGCTTTTAGTCTCATGATGTTACAGGCAGATAACTTTGTTTAGTTGTGTGAGTATGGGCAGGCCACATTCTTAGCATTTCTGCACAGACACAGGGGTGCAACGGCCTTGTTATCCCAGTCTGGTAGAGGGAGCGTCACTTTGATGTAGCACTGACTGAGATGGCCATAAAATTAGGTTTTTACTTCTTGCTCGATTAAACTAAGCATGTAAACATATACAGTCGTGGTCAAAAGATTACATATACTTGTAAAGAACATGATGTCATGGCTGTCTTGAGTTTCCAATAATTTCTACAACTCTTATTTTTTTTTGTGATAGAGTGATTGGAGCTCATACTTGTTGGTCACAAAAAACATTCGTGAAGTTTGGTTCTTTTATGAATGTATTATGGGTCTACTGAAAATGTGAGCAAATGTGCTGGGTCAAAAGTATACATACAGCAATGTTAATATTTGGTTACATGTCCATTGGCAAGTTTCACTGCAATAAGGTGCTTTTGGTAGCCATCCACAAGCTTCTGGTTGAATGTTTGACCACTCCTCTTGACAAAATTGGTGCAGTTCAGCTAAATTTGTTGGTTTTCTGACATGGACTTGTTTAAGTCAGGACTTTGGGAAGGTCATTTTAAAATAGAGATGTCCGATAATGGCTTTTTTACCGATATCTGATATTCCGATATTGTCCAACTCTTAATTACAGATACCGATATCAACCGATAGCGATATATACAGTCGTGGAATTAACACATTATTATGCCTGATTTTGTTGTGATGCCCCGCTGGATGCATTAAACAATGTAACAAAGGTTTTCCAAAATAAATCAACTCAAGTTATGGAAAAAAATGCCAACATGGCACTGCCATATTTATTATTGAAGTCACAAAGTGCATTATGTTTTTTTAACATACCTCAAAACAGCAGCTTGGAATTTGGGACATGCTCTCCCTGAGAGGGCATGAGGAGGATGAGGTGGGCGGGGTTGAGGTAGGGGGGGTATGGGGTAGCGAGGGGTGTATATTGTAGCGTCCTGGAAGAGTTAGTGCTGCAAGGGTTTCTGGGTATTTGTTCTGTTGTGTTTATGTTGTGTTACGGTGCGGATGTTCTCCCGAAATGTGTTTGCCATTCTTGTTTGGTGTGGGCTCACAGTGTGGCACATATTTGTAACAGTGTTAAAGTTGTTTACACGGTCACCCTCAGTGTGACCTGTATGGCTGTTGACCAAGAATGCCTTGCATTCACTTGTGTGTGTGAAAAGCCGTATATATTATGGGCCAGCATGCAAAGAAAGTTCCTTTAAGGTTTATTGGCGCTCTGTACTTCTCCCTACGTCCGTGTACACAGCGACGTTTTAAAAAGTCATACATTTTACTTTTTGAAACCGATACCGATAATTTCCGATATTACATTTTAAAACATTTATCGGCCGATAATATCGGCAGTCCGATATTATCGGACATCCCTATTCTGAAACCTTAATTCTAGCCTGATTTAGCCATTCCTTTACCACTTTTGACTTGAGTTTGGGGTCATTGTCCTGTTGGAACACCCAACTGCGCCCAAGACCCAACCCGGGTTGTCCTGAAGAATTTGGAGGTAATCCTCCTTTTTTATTGTTCCATTTACTCTCTGTAAAGCACCAGTTCCATTGGCAGCAAAACAGGCCCAGAGCATAATACTACCACCACCATGCTTGACTGGTAGGAATTGGTGTTCCTGGGATTAAAGGCCTCACCTTTTCTCCTCCAAACATATTGCTGGGTATTGAGGCCAAACAGCTCAATTTTTGTTTCATCTGACCACAGAACTTTCTTTCAGAAGGTCTTATCTTTGTCCATGTGATGTCAAAGGCAACCACCCCCGACTGTCTGCTACAGTCACCTCTCATTTTTAAAATACTTGCCGCATACAATCTGTCGTGACCAGATGCTCCATCTAAGACGAGTATGAACTTTTTAATCAGTATCACTAAGAGAACCAGCTGAACCCAACATGAGCAAGCACTTTGCGACAGAGGCAAGGACAAACTTCCTTTAGGGAAGAAACCTCGAACACGACTAGGAACGGGTAGCTTTCGTATTTGAACTAATACGGTACAAATTCCTGGTACCTGGGAATCGATACCGGTACTCAACAGTACCAATTTTCTTTTTTTTTGTGTGTGTTTATGTGTTAAAACGTGTTATTATGCTCAATAATAAGAGCTCCGTTCTTAAATTCAACATTAAGCTGTGCTGTCCAGTTGTTATATCTTCATATCTGTTATATATTGATGTCTTACACCACAGGTGTCAAACTCAAGGCCCGGGGGCCATTTCTGGCCCGCCACATCATTCTATGTGGTCCGCGAAAGCCTGGAAAAAATAGGTTTCAATAAAATACTTTTTTTTTTTTTTTTTTTACTAATTGCATTCGTTCTTTCGATTTTGACAGAAAAAAACTGCAGATTTTATACTTTATTATCTAATCATGCCAATGATATTATTATACACTGTATTGCAAAACTATTTTTGTAAGATAACAAATAGTTAAATATCTGTTTGTCACCTTTATTTAGGACTTCATAGCAAGTTATACATAAAATATCTAATAATCAAATGCATATGCATTTTGATTAATCATGATTAATTACAGTTTATTACCCGCATGCATAATGTAAATTAATTGAAACAAATTGGCCCTCTGAAAGCAGCCCTTTCTGCGATGTGGCCCTCAATGAAAATTTGTTTGGCACCCCTGTTTTACACTCTGAGTCTCATTTGCAAGTATTATAAAGTAGACTTTGCATGCAGTTGCATGAAGTAGTCTTTGCCATTGAGCTGAATATGCCAGTCTAGTGTTTTGTTGAGCCCTACAAAGTGTTTATACTGTAAGTATTGCACTTATTACACAACAGATTTTTGATTGTCACGTGCATCTTAGGCCTTGTTCACACTGAAGGTCAATTCCGATTTGTTTTGCCCCATATGCGACCTGTATCCGTTTTTTTTTCATGTCTTTGTGAACTGTGCAATTCCAAATTTTTCATATCCGACCCAGGCCTCTTTCGTATGTGGATTTAAATCGGATATAAGCGATGTGTCATCAATGTGAACGCTCCCGCGCTCCAGTCGCATTCAACTCACCAGTTCTAAAAGCGTTAAGCGTCATAATTATTCGACAAAATAAATGGTTACAAAAAAGTTGACAACGGAGCAGAAAACAGGTGAAAAATGTAATGTTTTATGAAAGTTTTACCACTCCTGTCTCCGACTGCTCGCCCACAGACACGCTCTTCAAGGAGACATCAAAGCAAAATACTTGCCCTCTTCTTTCTTAAATTTCTACGTGCAATAGTTGAGGTTCAGAAAATGTTGACTTAACGGCACAAAACCCTTAAAATGGCCACAAATGAGCTAGTACCGAGACTGACTAGAGTGGAGGTCATGTTTACTTTCGTTAACACTGCAGTGTCGCCATGTCCGCATGCGGGTCAGATTGCATTCACATTAGAAATCTCATTTTTTTTGCGATGTGAACGACCTTAAAAAGATTGGCTTGGCAAAAAAAATCTGATTTGGACATCTGACTCTGCAGCGTGAACATAGTCTTAGTTGCATTTTAGTTTAGAGAAGAGAAAGAGAGGTTAGTGACGTCCACAAATGGCTTTATTCATTGCAATAGTAATTATATTGTACTAGGGTTGTACGGTATACCGATACTGGTATAGTACCACACTACAAATTAATCATATTCGGTACTATACCGCCTCTAAAAAGTACTACACCTGACATCCACTGTAATGATACCAAGTACAATCGCGTATCTAGTCGATACTACTATGATTACATCGATATTTTTTAGCATCACAAAATCTTTTTTCGTTTTTTTAAAATGTATATTATGTTTAAAAACTCAGGAAATACGTCCCCGGACACATGAGGATCTAAATTATGACCATTGTATGATCCAGTGTTTCCCACTCATTCATTTATTTGTGGCGGCCCGCCACGAAAGAATTACGTCCGCCACAAATAGATTTTATTTTATTTGTATTTTTATTTTTAATTTTTTTTTTCTTGTCCAGCTTCTCAGGCAAATCATATAGTTAATGTAGATGCCCATATAGGCTGTTCAGATTTACTTTACAAAAGAGAAGTGTAGGATACTTCTCTTGCTGCCTTATTTGTATTTGACCACTACTGTTTTCTGTTTATTTGTTACTGACTGTGGCAGGACACCTCTGCCTCTGTTTCACTTTATGTTGCTGGTAAATAATATGGTTGTAGTAGGCTAAAGTTAAATTATTTAATATGCACTAATTAAAGGGGCAGAGCTTTAAGAGACATTTTAGCTTTTATATTTTATAAGATATATTTTGTGTAAGAACCACAATTAATAAATATATTTCAGTGAATAACTTATTGTTCAAATCTGTATATAAATATATACATAAAGTGTTGTAATTATATTGTAAAATGGATGGATGGATGGATGGACGCTTAAAACAAAACTGTTATTATTAATTAGTAAGTATACATTTTTTGATCCTTTTAGAGAAAATCATATCATTGTAGTAAATTATGCAAATTACTCGATGATGTCATGGTGACTACGCCCATAGCCACGCCCATAGCCACGCCCCCACCGCCACAGGTATCTTGGCAGTTTATGGGAAACACTGTGATCCTGTGACTACTTGGTATCGGATCGATACCCAAATTTGTGGTATCATCCAAAACTAATGTAAAGTATCAAACAACAGAAGAATAAGTGATTATTACATTTGAACAGAAGTGTATGTAGAACATGTTGAAAAAGAAAGAAAGCAGATATTAACAGTAAATGAATAAGGAGATTATAAATCCAATTTTATACCACTTGTCCTTTATAATTTTGACAAAATAATAGAATGGAAAATGACACGATATGTTACTGCATACGTCAGCAGCAAAATACGAAAGCCTTTGTTTGCTTACTTACTAATTAAAGAAAAGTTGCTTTGTATGTTCACTATTTTATTTAAGGACACAATTGTTCTTCAATTGCAATAAAAAAAACATATGTTTAATGTACCCTTGGGTTTTTTGTTGAAATAAAGCCAATGATGCAATTTTTTGTGGTTCCCTTTATTTAGAAAAGTATCTAAATACATTTTGGTACTGGTGTCGGGACAACCCTAGTCCGCATGCGGGTCAGTTTGCATTCACATTAGAAATTTCATTTTTTTGGCGATGTGAACGGCCATTAAAAAGATTGGCTTGGCAACAAAATCTGATTTGGACATCTGACTCTGCAGCATTTTAGTTTAGAGAAGAGAAAGAGAGGTTAGTGACATCCACAAATTATTTTATTCATAGCAATAGTAATGATATTGTACTATTACTACTATACTATAACATCTCCTTTTGGTGTGTGTAGTAGTGGAGGAATGTTTGTGAGGTCAGAGGTCACTAGTGTAGGCAGATAGGACTGGGTGCCAGGTCTCCATTGTAGTTGTTCCTAAAAAGTTGGATGTAGTGTCTTTGTTTGCAAGAGCCAGAAAGAGAATGATTTTTAAAGATTGGACTTAACAACATTGTGGAAAGTAAACTATAAAGTAGCATTGCCTTCATGTTGAATTGTGTGGTTGGGTAAAAGTTCAAGGGCAGTAGTGAAATATAAGAAAAAAGCCTTAACCTTCCCACAGAAAACCGGTGCCTGGAAGTGATAGTAATTCTATACAGTCTTAAACAAAATATGTCATCCCGTTGTTCTTCATTGTTAGAGGAAAATGTGCTGCTTTGTTTAATCTACACTCCCCTCCTGGACGTGTGTGTGTGTGCGTGTGTGTGTGCATGCGTGTGTGTGTGTGTGGTGGGTGCACACAATAGTGTACATGCTTTATGTGTGCTCTTAACTATCACACCAATCCCAATCCTCCAAGGGGAACAATCAAAGTCGTTAAAAAGGGGCTTTTGTTTTGACGTTCTAAACTTAGACCTGGTCTATTATTTGATACCATCTAACTGGCGGCAATTCCTGCTTTGTCGGATGTGAGTCAGCAAAGAATCAGCTGCTGTTTACATAGGAAATGTCAACCTTTGGTTGTAGTTTTGGTCATTGTCAGACAAATATCAGCTTCATATTGTTTTTGTCCTTCCACCAGGCTGGTAAACTGTAGTCTTAGTCTGGCTCTTAAAGATGGTGGTGAAAGGCCATAACATGCTAATGTATTATTGAATTTAGACTAGGGTTGTCTTCATACCAATATTTTGGTACCAGTACCAAATATATTTAGATACTTTTCAATACTTTTCTAAATAAAGGTGACCACAAAAAATGTCATTATTGGCTTTATTTTAATAACAAATCTTAGGGTACATTAAACATATGTTTCTTTTTGTAATCGAAGAACAATTTTGTCCTTAAATAAAATAGTGAACATACTAGACAACTTGTCTTTTAGTAGTAAGTAAACAAACAAAGGCTCCTAATTAGTCTGCTGACGTATGCAGTAACATAGTGCTGCTAGGATCCTGAAGATAGTGCGGAAATACGACCATATCACACCAATTCTCAAATCCCTTCACTGGCTTCCTGTTCCACTCAGGATTGAATACAAAGTCGCCCTACTAACCCACCAGTGCCTCCATGGAAATGCCCCCCTCTACCTCAAAGAACTGCTCACCCCCAAATCCGCTCCGGACAGGCTAATCTCCTCCAACCCCTGAGGACAAAGCTACGAACAATGGGAGACCGGGCTTTCTGCTCCGTCGCTCCCAGTCTGTGGAACGCTCTCCCTGACCACCTGAAGGCACCACAGACTGTGGATGCTTTTAAAAAAGGCTTAAAAACCCTTCTTTTTAAAATAGTCTTTTTTTTTTTAGATATATGCATACTAGTTTTAGCTATTAGGCTGTTGTATTTTTTTTAATTTTTTTAAATTAACTTTTTATTATTATTTTTTAATACACTGTAGCACTTTGAGCTTGTTTGCTCAATGTAAAGTGCTTTTTTACAAATAAAATCTATTATTAATATTATTATTATTATTATATTGTGTCATTCCCCATTCTATTTGTCAAAATTATAAAGGACAAACTGTAAAAAAAAAATTTTTTATTAATCTACTTGTACATTTACTGTTAATATCTGTTTTTTTTCCCGTTTCAACATGTACTATCTACACTTCTGTTAAAATGTAATAATCACTTATTCTTCTGTTGTTTGGATACTTTACATTAGTTTTGGATGATACCACAAATGTAGGTATCGATCCGATACCAAGTAGTTACAGGATCATACATTGGTCATAATTTAAGTTCTAATGTGTCCAGGGATGTATTTTTCATTCATTCATTTTTTTTAAATCTCTTTCATTGATGTGCATCTTTGATCGATAGACAATTATACCTCAATTATTCAACTATACATTTACACACCAATGCCTGAGAAGGAGCAGGATGAAGAAAAATCTTATATTTTCCTGCCCCCTTCAACATAATACGTAGTATTTCTTAATGGATATCATATAAACCAACTATTACATCCAAATGTAATGAAAACAAACAAAAAACACACAAAAAAACCCAACAAGTGCAAAACTTCATGAAGTACAAACCGAACCAAAAAAAAAGTAATATACACCTCACGGGATGATACAAAACAAATACAAAACCAGGCAAAAAATAAGTAAAATAATAAATATAAAGCAAAATGTAAACACTTATTTCCTGAGTTTATGGATATAAAATGAATTTAAAAAAATGTTCTGTCTACACACTGAGTCTGCTTGTAAGTACTCCGTGATTGTGCGCTGTCGAACATGCTCCTTTGCTCGTAAAACCAGCAATGTAAATTTATTTGTATTATCGCTGTCAAAAAATCCATAAATTAGTCGCACCGTTTAATAATCCGCAGGATTCAAAGTGTAGGAAAAGTAAGTAGCAACTTACAGTCCAGAATTTTTAATTTTTTTACTTGGATATTTGAATGTTTACATTGTTAAAATATACAAGAAATACCATTTTTTTGCATTTGAAAGGGTATACTTGCATTGTTATTGTGTTATTACATCAGTGGTTAATTTTGTCTCAAAAGAATGTTGACAATAATATCTTTTATCGGCAATAATTGGTCGAGCAAATATTTTGTTATCGACCCGGGCCTATTTACAACCATAGGAGCGAAGAGAGTGGCTGTGAAGAACAGTGCTGAGAAGCAGCAGCAAATTATATTAATTGAATTAAAGAAATAAATCATGTAAAGCATGACTGACAGTGTAGCCCACTTTGCGAAGCAGTTGGAGTGTAGTCTCCGTCAGCTGAGGGGAGAAGCTCCGTGACTGTAGGCCACCATTACAGGATCAATTACTCCTATTCATTACATGAAGAATGCCGACAGCACTGTCTTTAACAAGATTTTGGGAGTAAATTCTCCTCACTCATTATGAAAACAGCAGCAATGCCTGATGAAGTGGTGCCTTCACTTTCATCATCATCAGTACTGAAAAGCTCATGCATCATCTCTATTTAAGTGTTCATATAAAACGTTGTATCCTTAAATTATGTCGATTTAGGAGGGTAGATCGCGGTTAAATCATATGAAGTGTTTATGTCTATCTAGAAGGTTTATAACATTGTGAGGAGGGGTTAAAAAGCCTTAAAATACAAACCCCAAAACCAGTGAAGTTGTCACGTTGTGTAAATGGTAAATAAAACCAGAATACAATGATTTGTGAATCCTTTTCAACTTGTATTCAATTGAATGGACTGCAAAGACAAGATATTTAACGGTCAAACTGGAAAACGTTATTTTTTTTGCAAATATTACCTCATTTGGAATTTAATGCCTGCAACATGGTTCAAAAAAGCTGGCACAAGTGTCAAAAAAGACTGAGAAAGTTGAAGGATGCTCATCAAACACTTATTTGGAACATCCCACAGGTGAACAGGCTAATTGGGAACAGGTGGGTGCCATGATTATGTATAAAAAGCAGCTTCCGTGAAATGCTCAGTCATTCACGAACAAGGACGGGGCGAGGGTCACCGCTTTGTCAACAAATGCGTGAGCAAATTGTCCAACAGTTTAAGGACAACATTTTTCAACGAGCTATTGCAAGGAATTTAGGGATTTCACCATATAAGGCGTGTAATATCATCAAAAGGTTCAGAGAATCTGGAGAAATCACTGCACGTATTATTGAATGCCCGTGACCTTGGATCCCTCAGGCGGTACTGCATCAAAAAGCGACATCAGTGTGTAAAGGATATCACCACATGGGCTCAGGAACTCTTCAGAAAACCACTGTCAGTAATTACAGTTCGTCACTACATCTGTAAGTGCAAGTTAAAACTCTACTATGCAAAGCCAAAGCCATTTATCAACAACACCCAGAAACGCCGGGCCCGAGCTCATCTAAGATGGACTGATGCAAAGTGTAAAAGTGGTCTGACGAGTCCACATTTCAAATAGTGAACGTAGTGTCCTCTGGACCAAAGAGGGAACATAACCATCCGGATTGTTATAGGCGCAAAGTGTAAAAGCCAGCATCTGTGATGGTATGGGGGTGTATTAGTGCCCAAGGCATGGGTAACTTACACATCTGTGAAGGCACCATTAATGCTGAAAGGTACATACAAGTTTTGAAGCAACATGTGTTGCCATCCAAGCAACGTTATCATGGACGCCCCTGCTTATTTCAGCAAGACAATGCCAAGCCACGTGTTACAACAGCGTAGCTTCATAGTAAAAGAGTGTGGGTACTAGACTGGCCTGCCTGTAGTCCAGACCTGTCTCCCATTAAAAATGTGTGGCGCATTATGAAGCCTAAAATACCACAACGGAGACCCCCGGACTGTTGAACAACTTAAGCTGTACATCAAGCAAGAATGGGAAAGAATTTCACCTGAAAAGCTTCAAAAATGTGTCTCCTCAGTTCCCAAACGTTAACTGAGTGTTGTTAAAAGGAAAGGCCATGTAACACAGTGGTAAAAATGCCCCTGTGACAACTTTTTTGCAATGTGTTGCTGTCATTAAATTCTAAGTTAATGATTATTTAAAAAAAACAAAAACGTTTCTCAGTTGGAACATTAAATATCTTGTCTTTGCAGTCTATTCAATTGAATATAAGTTGAAAAGGATTTGCAAATCATTGTATTCTGTTTTTATTTACGAATTACACAACGTGACAACTTCACTGGTTTTGGGTTTTGTACATCTACACATAAATATAAGACAGCTACTTCTCCTGGGAACACTGCATACAGTAGGTCACCTGATAAAAACACTATGAATATTTTATTCATGTCTTCACATTTAACTTGAGTATTATGTTGAGTCAAATATATCTATATAAAATTGCAACGCAAACTGCAAAATACACACAAACACTGCACACACATGCTATTACACATTTCCCATCGACCTGACATTCAAGTGAAATAGAGCAGACACAGCAAGAGATGAGATAGCAAAAGTTTAATAACGAGTGCATTTGGCTGCACACCTGCCCATCCAGGTCCAGTCCTGTGACTCGCTTCCGCCTAGATGACTGCCAGCTGCTCATCAATGTATTTCAATCTACCTGAACATTGTAGCCCGGGTCAACCAGCACAGCCCAATAACTTAATATTTAGTCAAACAAATGGTCAGGTTCTGATATTAATGATAAACCGCGGTAGGTATTACGGTTTCAAATTTATATTATAGGAAAAAATGTGGTTGATTACCACACTTTGATAAGCAGGCAGTGCGCCAATTGCTTGCTAACACGAAAAAAAGAGACATTAACGTATTTCCCCATTACAAATGCCATACTCTGCCTGGGCCGATATTCGATAAGTCGATTAACCGACGATAAATGAAAATTTAAGTCGGTAAGTGTTTCAGCGTCGATAAATCGCCATGCGCATGCGTCAGGAGCATTTTTGTCGCTTTTTAGCGGCAACGTGCGTGTGTACCATAGCGAAATTAAAAGAAGGGGGTGAACTATCTTGTCCTTATTTAGTGTCTTTGAGTCTTGGCATTAGCATGAGAACATTTCCAGCTAATATTACACTTTTTTGTCTAATTCCGCAGTCATACACCTTAGAGTCATATAACTTGGAATGTGACACACGTTAACTGTTAGCGTGCTAAGTTAGCAAACTAGCGTGCTAACATCAAAGTGCTAACTTTTTTTTGCACATTTTACACTTTTTTTTGGTCTATTTCTGCAGCCATACACCTTAGAGTCATATAACTTGGAATGTGACACGTGTTAACTGTTAGCGTGCTAATGTTAGCATGCTAGCGTGCTAACATCAAAGTGGTAACTTTTTTTGCACATTTTACTTTTTTTTTGGTCTATTTCCGCAGCCATACACCTTAGAGTGATATAACTTGGAATGTGACACATGTTAACTGTTAGCGTGCTAACATTAGCAAGATAGCGTGCTAACATCAAAGTGCTAACTTTTTTTTGCACATTTTACATTTTTTTGTCTAATTCCGCAGCCATACACCTTAGAGTCATATAACTTGGAATGTGACACATGTTAACTGTTAGTGTGTTAACGTTAGCATGCTAGCGTGCTAACATTAAAGCGGTAACTTTTTTTGCACATTTTACACTTTTTTTTTGTATTATCCCACAGCCATACACCTTTAGAGTCATGTAACTTGGAATGTGACGATCGAGAGGAGGTGTGACGTTCATATGTTGTCAATATTCAGTGTTTTATCGTTTGTAGTTAATATTGTAAATCCCACATTATTTTCATGTACATTTTGGTTCTCTCGTTCAGTAAAAAAAACTGTTTTTTAAGGTGGTCTGTCATAATGTTTTTAGCATTCAATCAGACATTATTGTGAGGTTTTGTATTAGTGTTCCTAAAAATCAAATATAACGGCCCCCAGACACTTTTTTTTTCTTGCACATTTTACACTTTTTTGTCTAATTCCGCAGCCATACATCTTAGTCATACAACTTGGAATGTGACACGTGTTAACTGTCAGTGTGCTAACGTTAAGAAGCTAGCATGCTAACATCAAAGTGCAAACTTTTTTTTTTGCACATTTTACACTTTTTTTTTTGTCTAATTCCGCAGCCATACACCTTAGAGTCATATAACTTGGAATGTGACACACGTTAACTGTTAGCGTGCTAACGTTAGCAAGCTAGCGTGCTAACATCACAGTGCTAACTTTTTTTTTTCTTCCACATTTTACACTTTTTTTCGTCTAATTCGGCAGCCATACACCTTAGAGTCATATAACTTGGAATGTGACACACGTTAACTGTTAGCGTGCTAACATTAGCATGCTAGCGTGCTAACATCAAAGTGCTAACTTTTTTTTGCACATTTTACACTTTTTTGTCTAATTCCGCAGCCATACACCTTCGAGTGATACAACTTGGAATGTGACGATCGAGAGGAGGTGTGACGTTCATATGTTGTCAATATTCAGTGTTTTATCGTTAGTAGTTAATATTGTAAATCCCACATTATTTTCATGTACATTCTGGTTCTCTCATTCAGTAAAATTTTTTCTTAAATTCCATTCTGTTTTTTAAGGCGGTCTGTCATAATGTTTTTAGCATTCAATCAGACATTATTGTGAGGTTTTGTATTAGTGTTCCGAAAAATCAAATATAACGGCCCCCAGACCCATTTTTTTCTCTAAATTTGGCCCTCCGAGGCATAATAATTGCCCAGGCCTGGACTACATGTTCAATATTGAATTGGGACTATGCAGTGTTTCCCACACATTCATTTATTTGTGGCGTCCCGTCACGTAAGAATAATGTCCGCCACAAATAAAAAAAATAAATAAATACATTTTTTTTTTTTTTTTTTTGTCCTTTCCAGCTTCTCAGGCAAATCATATAGTTGATGTAGATGCCCATATAGGCTGTTCAGATTTACTTTACAAAAGAGAAGTGTAGGATGCTTCTCTTGTTGCCTTATTTGTATTTGACCACTACTGTTTTCTGTTTATTTGTTACTGACTGTGGCAGGACACCTCTGCCTCTGTTTCACTTTATGTTGCTGGTAAATAATATGGTTGTAGTAGTAGGCTAAAGTTAAATTATTTAGTATGCACTAATTAAAGGGGCAGAGCTTTAAGAGACATTTTAGCTTTTATATTTTATAAGATATATTTTTTGTAAGAACCACAATTAATAAATATATTTCAGTGAATAACTTATTGTTCAAATCTGTATATAAATATGTACATAAAGTGTTGTAATTATATTGTAAAATGGATGGATGGATGGATGGACGTTTAAAACAAAACTGTTATTATTAATTAGTAAGTATACATTTTTTTAGCCTTTTTAGAGAAAATCATATCATTGTAGTAAATTATGCAAATTACTCGATGATGTCATGGTGACCACGCCCATAGCCACGCCCATAACCACGCCCCCACCGCCACAGGTTATCTTGGCAGTTTATGGGAAACACTGCTATGTTTGTCAAAACTTTATTTTGGCTATTTTAGTTATTGTTATGGTTGTGTATATTTCAGCCCCCCCCCTTTACCCTCCTTAAGATATTTTATTGCTTTTGGTTGTAATTTTTATTCAAGTGCAACATTTTGCGAACAGACAAAGTATATTTTATTGTTCTCATTTGTTTGTTTTATTTAACTTGGAAATGTAAACGTTTTCATACCAATTAAAATGTTACAATACAGGAGAAATACAAGTTTATTGCATTTGAAAAGTTATATATGTATTATTATTATGTATTATCACATCAATGGTTAATTTAGTCTCATAAAAATAATGGCAATAATTCGTTGGTCAATATATCGTTCAGCACAATTTGTTAAGGGCCCAGGCCTAAGTCATACTCCTATCTAAACAAGTATAAACACATTGCCGTCTGAGCTACCGAGCTATTCAATTTAATTTACAGGCTGTGCTCGATCTTAGTGATAGCTGATAAGCTATACACGGCCCCACGTGAGGTCACATGAACCAAGAATGCAACGCCCGTTTTGCCTTTATAATTGTCTTTTCTGTCCCGTACAGCATTATCTGGTGTCTTAAACCCTATGTAACAAAATAACATGAACTTACTTTCTCCTAAATGTAAGTGTGCTCTGATTTAGAACTTGTTTTGTATTTGTCATTTATAACTCATCCTATTTAAACCCACGGGCCTCGTCCCTTGAAAGAGTGAGACCTCATTATCGCTGTGTTTACATATTGTCTTTGTGCCCAATGGCGGTAGTGTTTTTGCACTTAGGAAAGCACAAGAAAGGGGTGAGGATACTTGCAGGTATAAAGAGACAGTAAGAGATTAAAAATTTGAGTAACGCGATAAAAAAACATAATGCGGTAAATATGACTAATCAATAAATCACAATTAACACGATATGTGACACCTTTATCAATAATACTGTACCGTAATGATGAAAATGTGATCACAGTGTGATTTGAAGTGTTAACTTTTGCGTCAGTTAGACACAAATATTAGAGAATCAGTGGCCTAGTGGTTAGAGTGTCCGCCCTGAGATGGGTAGGTCGTGAGTTCAAACCCCGGCCGAGTCATACCAAAGACTATAAAAATGGGAACCATTACCTCCCTGCTTGGCACTCAGCATCAAGGGTTGCAATTGGGGGTTAAATCACCAAAAATGATTCCCGGGCGCGGCCACCGCTGCTGCCCACTGCTCCCCTCTCCTCCCAGGGGGTGAACAAGGGGATGGGTCAAATGCAGAGGACAAATTTCACCACACCTAGTGTGTGTGTGACAATCATTGGTACTTTAACTTTAACTTTAACTAAACATCTAAGTGTAGCTCCTCCTCTGAATGTGAGTGCTCCTACAGCAGGAATACAAATTCTGTATTCAAAATACAAACTCTGACAGCGCACTGCAGGTATTTTTTTTAAATCGTCATTAAAAACGTGTTCATGTCTATTTTGTGTTGAACCGTTTAAAAAAAAAAAGCACAATGTTTAAAAAAACATTTTATTTAAGCAAACTAATTGTCCGGTCGTGGTAATAAAAACTTCAACATTGATGATACAAAATGTTATATCGCGATTCATTTTGAGTTAACTGAACAAACTGCGATTAATCGTGATTAAATATGTAAACCGTTTGACAGCCCTAGTAATAACATAGTAATTCATATCAGAAATCAGTAACAAACGGCACCAGTGTTGGCACGTCTTTGTATTAATCCTTCACAATATCTTCTCTCATGCAAAGTCAGCATTTTTTGTGCAATTCTTTAATATTACGTCGAACTTCCCATAAAATTAGATGGGAATATGCTGTGCTTGGTACGTGTGTAAATAAAATGAACTCACACATTCACTTAAGTTGAGGAAGTCCTTAACTTGCGATTGGAGCAAGTTTAGAAGAAGGCAAGGTTGTTTTATAAATATCTGCCCCATGTCTCCATGGTTTGATTTGATTTGATTGAAAATGATTCCCGGGTGCGGCCACCGCTGCTGCCCACTGCTCCCCTCACCTCCCAGGGGGTGATCAAGGGTGATGGGTCGAATGCAGAGAATAATTTTGCCACACCTCGTGTGTGTGTGACAATCATTGGTACTTAAACTTTAACCTATATTTATGCATATTATATATGCTGGTCCTACCGGGCTTCGATTCAGGTAAAATATAATGGTAGCATGTTTTGGTACCTAGGTTGCGCTTGACATCACGTCTTGTTGCAGACTTAGTCGGCTCTAACTAGGAATGTAGATACAAACTGTATTAATGATAACCGCAGTAAAACCTTTGACGGATAGTAGGTGTATAAATAATAATATAGTGTTAAATAAAATCAGTCCCTTGGGCACAAAACTGAAAATAATACAGCTCTCCAAAAAGTGCACTTCTGCTGCTATTGTAACATACTAACTACACACACAGGCAGACAGCTAACAAACAATCCAAGACGTCTAATAAAGTTCCAAAGCAGATTAATCCATTTAGGCTCTTTATTGTTGTTGATCTTGCCTTGTCTTTTCCTATCTTTACTTTTGTCTTGCACTGGACTGTTATTTTTATTTTTTTTAACTGAAATACACACATTGACAAATGTATAAGCTATGTGATTCAATTAACATACTGGCATTTAATACACATTATGTAAATATTAGCTTCACACAAATATACAGTACTATCATCAAACAAATACTTCTGAGTGTTGAAACTATTTCGATGGTGGAAATACACGACTTGCAGCCATTTTAAGTCCTCAAAACAACCATTGAAAAAATAGTTTTTCAATAAACATCTTAGTATCAAATTTAACCACTTTCCACCTTAATATTGAGTTACATAAACAAGTTAAACAGTTTACTTACAGACTTATCTTTTCCAAGGCTTGTAAGAGCTAACACAACTTGTCTACTTCTCAGTTGTCTCAGGAACTTAACTGACGTTGCCAACCCGGAAGTGCACAAACTAATGACGCGTACTATTTTCATATCGCCACAAGGTGTCAGTAAGAGTCTATAATCAAATGGGCATAACATTGCCGTTCCACAGGGCATTTCCTGTGGGAAGGGATTCGTTCCCAGGGATTCGAATAAAGAACCAACTCTTTTTCTTTACTAAAGTGGCCTCGATAACGGGAACCGGTTCTCAAAAAGGGATTCGAGTCCATTGAATCGGTTCTTTTCTTATCGAACAACCGGGAGAACCGGTTTCAAAC
>NC_084731.1:16973341-16975841 GCF_033978785.1 Entelurus aequoreus | reverse complement strand
TATGTATTATGCAACTGTCTTGTGTGGGGAAATAATGTAATTAAACCTCAGCCGGCATTCCCTGATGATGTACAGTGTGTAAACATTATGTCGTAGAAGAGCATACAGCAAGGAATTTGCTGTAACTAAATAGCTCTTTGAACACTTTTAAGGACCCAGATTTCATGAGAATCAACACATGTTACTGAAATTGTCTTGTACAGACTTGTAGGGTTGACTTTATTGAACATGCTCACAGGATGAAAAATAAACTTCTCTTCCACATCATAATCAACTTTTGAATTCTGCCGCTGTGAGGACCCAACATAAAACACTGCAGCGCCTCAGGCAGTGTGTTCATGTAAAGGATGTGTTCCACTGCCCCTGTTTTAATCACAACCATGTGCTTTGTTTTGCTTCCCCTGAGACAGGCTCCCTCAGTCAATACATTGACAGCTACTCTGTTATTGTACTTGTTGATTTGCCCGGCTCATAGCAACGTTTTTAATATTTCATGTTTTTCTGCGCCGTTCATATCCTATAGGTTTGTGGTCAGACAAACATAATAAGCCACATAGCCAGAGAGCTCTGCAGTGTTACCTTATCCCTTTAGTCACAATATAAAGTGCATATAAAATTGCAATTTTTGTCAATGCAAAGACAGTAGTGAAGTGAATTATTCCCAAGTGTTGTTGGGTAACCAGTGATACCATTATATTGTGCTATTACACAGAATAAGTAAATTAATTCAAAGTCCGATACCAATTTACACGTTTCTAAGAAGATCTTTGCTCTATTTAGTGAAATTACTAATATGAAAACATAACTCAAAATATAATAATCGGCCTTTTTCCCCTAGGTTTTGGGAGGGCGAGGTAACACGTGCACATACTCATGCACACAGGGCCAAAGCGCTTCCCTTATACTGATACAACTACAAAACCCCAAATCAGTGAAGTTGGCACGTTGTGTAATTCGTAAATAAAAACAGTAAAAAATGATTTGCAAATCCTTTTCAACTTATATTCAATTGAATAGACTGCAAAGACAACATATTTAATGTTCCAACTGAGAAACTTAATTTTTTTGTGCGAATAATCATTAACCTTGAATTTAATGGCAGTGACACGTTGCAAAAAAGTTGTCACAGGGGCATTTTTACCACTGTGTTACATGGCCTTTCCTTTTAACAACACTCAGTAAACGTTTGGGAACTGAGGAGACACATTTCTGAAGCTTTTCAGGTGAAATTCTTTCCCAGTCTTGCTTGATGTGCAGCTTAAGTTGTTCAACAGTCCGGGGGTCTCCGTTGTGGTATTTTAGGCTTCATAATGCGCCTCAAATTTTCAATGGGAGACAGGTCTGGACTACAGGCAGGCCAGTCTAGTACCCGCACTCTTTTACTATGAAGCCACGTTGATGTAACACGTGGCTTGGCATTGTCTTGCTGAAATAAGCAGGGGCGTCCATGATAACGTTGATTGGATGGCAACATATGTTGCTCCAAATCCTGTATGTACCTTTCAGCATCAATGGTGCCTTCACAGATGTGTAAGTTACCCATGTCTTGGGCACTAACACACCCCCATACCATCACAGATGCTGGCTTTTACACTTTGCGCCTATAACAATCCAGAGGGTTCTTTTCCTCTGTGTTCCGGAAGGACACAACAGCCACAGTTTTAAAAAACAATTAGAAATGTGGACTCGTCAGACCACAGAACACTTTTCCACTTTGCATCAGTCCATCTTTGATGACCTCGGGCCCATCACAGTGTTTCTGGGTGTTGTTGATAAATGGCTTTGGCTTTGCATAGTAGAGTTTTAACTTGCACTTACAGATGAAGTGACAAACTGTAGTTACTGACTGTGGTTTTCTGAAGTGTTCCTGAGCCCATGTGGTGATATCCTTTACACACTGATGTCGCTTTTAGATGCAGTACCGCCTGAGGGATTGAAGGTCACGGGCATTCAATGTTGGTTTTCAGCCAATTTATCCAGATTCTCTGAACCTTTTGATATTACAGACTGTAGATGGTGAAATCCCTAAATTCCTTGCAATAACTGGTTGAGAAATGTTGTACTTAAACAATTTGCTCACGCATTTGTTGACAAAGTAGTGACCCTCGCCCCGTCCTTGTTTGCGAATGACTGAGCATTTCATGGAATCTACTTTTATACCCAATCATGGCACCCACCTGTTCCCAATTAGCCTGTTCACCTGTGGTATGTTCCAAAGAAGTGTTTGATGAGCATTCCTCAACTTTCTCAGTCTTTTTTGCCACTTGTGCCAGCATTTTTAGAAATATGTTGCAGGCATTAAATTCCAAATTAGCTAATATTTGCAAAAAATAACAGTTTTCCAGTTCGAACGTTAAGTATTTTTGTCTTTGCAGTCTATTCAATTGAATATAGGTTGAAAAGGATTTGCAAATCATTGTATTCTGTTTTTATTTACCGTTTACACAACGTGCCAACTTCACTGGTTTTGGGTTTTGTATAACAATAGGCCTTTTTTCCC
>NC_084731.1:16895841-16968341 GCF_033978785.1 Entelurus aequoreus | reverse complement strand
TTTTGGTTCTTACAAAAAATATATCTTATAAAAATATAAAAGCTAAAATTTCTCTTAAAGCTCTGCCCCTTTAATTAGTGCATACTAAATAATTTAACTTTAGCCTACTACTACAACCATATTATTTACCAGCAACATAAAGTGAAACGGAGGCAGAGGTGTCCTGCCACAGTCAGTAACAAATAAACAGAAAACAGTAGTGGTGGTAGATAGACACAAAGCTTCATCAAACATCTGATCCACTGAACAAAGAGCTCCAAAAATCTTGATCCTACACTTCTCTTTTGTAAAGTAAATCTGAACAGCCGATATGGGCATCTACATCAACTATATGATTTGCCTGAGAAACTTGACAGGGCACAAAAAAATAAAAAATAAAAAAAATAAAAAATGGTGGCGGCCTTAATTCTTTCGTGGCGGGCCGCCACAAATAAATGAATGTGTGGGAAACACTGTGGTCATCTAATTAGTTACTAAGGTAATCTAATTAGTTACTATGGCAGGGGTCGGGAACCTTTTTGGCTGAGAGAGCCATGAAAGCCAAATATTTTAAAATGTATTTCCGTGAGAGCCATATAATATTTTTTAACACTGAATACAACTAAATGCGTGCATTTTTAAGAAAAACCAACATGTTTAGAGTATGATAAGTCTCTTATTCTTTTTGATAACATTGTTATTCTGAAGACAACCAATAATAAATAAAATACTTCTTACCATTAATGCGACTTCTGGTGCTGCATGGTTTTGCTGATGGCTTTGTAGTCTGGTTGATACGTGGTTATTTTTAACACTGTGATTACCAGAGTAATTATTCATTACTTATCATGTTAAGCAAATTTCAGCTAAGATTTATCTGAGAGCCATATGCAGTCATCAAAAGAGCCACATCTGGCTCTAGAGCCATAGGTTCCCTACCACTGTACTATGGTAATCTAAGTCACAGCAGCTCAGACGAGGTACCAAGCAGTGTGGGTGGGGAGCGTTTCCACAGAGTGTTTCCAGAGCGGCCAGTCTGAAATGCGGGTGTCAGGGACAGACGCGGAAGGAGATTTTTACAACAAAGTTCTAAAGCTTAGTGATATATCAGATTGTAGGTGGGGTTTTTTTTTTTACCCTTCGCATTGAAATTTTGCTGTGTTTGTTGAGGTTTTGGTGCGTTTCGCTTGATTGTAAAATATGTAGATCAAGAGGGGGTGTGACGTTTATATGTTGTCAATATTCAGTGTTTTATCCTTCATAGTTAATATTGTAAATCCCACATTCTTTATTTTCATGTACATTCTGGTTGTCTTATTCAGTAAATTTTTTTAAAATTCCATTCCGTTTTTTAACGCGGTCTGTCATTATTTTTTTTAGCATTCAATCAGACATTATTGTGAGGTTTTGTATTAGTGTTCCTAAAAATAGATATACCGGGCCCCGGACACATTTTTTTCTCAAAATTTGGCACCTTGAGTCAAAATAATTGCACATGCCTGCTCTAGAGTATAGGGTTGGAACAAATGGTTATCTCGATTCTTTTGTAAGTCTTGCATGTTTGAAAAAGTATCTTTAAAGTCTTTGAAACGTGCTATCTAAAACGGTTATACCAATGATGGGTCTGACTTTTTGCATCACCAAACAAATCTGTCCCCTCTAGTAATTTAGCATTTCAATTGTTCTAAGTAATAGAGAATTGCATGAACGATTGGCCAGTGAAACACATTATTCGAGTCACTGAACCAGTAAGGGAGGAAGATGGAAGCAGTGTTGGAAAGAAATGGATTTGACTTGTATAGCGCTTTTCTATCCTCAAGGTACTTAAAGCGCTTTGACACTATTTATACATTCACCTACTGATGACGCAGCATCAGGAGCAACTGGGGGTTCAGCATCTTGTTCAAGGATACTTTGACAGCGGAACAAACCAGCAACCAAATCTACCACATGAGCCATGCTCAGAAGGTAGAAGGTTTTATATAGAATTGGTAGTCGAGCCTGTGTATTACTTTGGTCAATTCCAAATCAGGCCCTGAAACACAGAAAAAAAGAACCATTAGGACCGTATTCTTCATTATTTTTATTGTCAACTACAGATTTTCTTTTTTTTGACTTTTTGGTGCTTTATTGATTTTCTATTGCAGCTGTGCTGTTGGTTACAGAATTGAACATTTGTATCAAAAGCCCTGTTTACACTGCACACCAAATCTAATTGTTTTGCCCTCAAGTGACACAGATCTGATTTTTTTTTTGCCAATGTAAACGCGCCAAAGGGCTTCAAACCTGATCTTTTCGCGATAGATTCAGGCCACATCAGGAGGTGATCCGAATCTGAGTGGAGTCCAATCTTTTCAAACGTAACATGAGTCCAAACCAACGTTCCCTCTAAGCTGCGCGCCTGCGCAATTGCGCACCGCTCACGCGTCCTCAGCGCACTGCAAATTAATGCCGCGCAGGAAATCAAAAATCCCATCTGAACTTTAAACAAAATAAACACATTACAATGTATTCTGTATCATTTCGCAATGCAACTCTGTGAGTGACAGGTGACAACAAGAGTGGCCCCAATGAATAAAACAATCTTTGTCAACACAGTTCAATTATCTGTCGAGAGACTTTACGGACAGGAATTCCATCAATCACTTTATTGAGCAAAACTGTTTGTAACCACACCAAAAACATGAGTGAAAAAAACTTGTATCTATAAAAACTGGTAATTTTCTGCCATACAAACCAGGCTTAAACCAACGTTGTCATCCGTCGTTTCAACAGAAGCCGCTCGCTCGCTCACCTGCACCAACACACGCACTCATGGCACTTAGCCAGTGCTGCGTTTATGGCCACACAAAAAGTCGGACAACCCCAACGCCACACAATGTGTAAATGCCAGGTTGTAACACTGACTCCTCAATCAGATGTGTGCTTATTTTACTGCCATTTATTAAGAATGTTAATCTAAGGATATTATTCATGATATATTGTCACTAGATTTCATAAATGCTAATAAAAAGATGTATTTTACAGACAGAAAGTTACAGGAACTAAATGTAATCTCTGAAAGGGATAACATTTCTTTTAAAGGCAGGACCCGCAGCCAGACATACAATATCACATAGGTCATGAAAAACATGTTTTTTTGTTATTGTCATTGTAAGGGGGCAAAATCACTTATATCAGAAAATTATTTTAATAAAACATTTAAATTGTTATGATGTCAGGTTTGGGACAGGTGTGACGCTGGTGTGGCCACAGTGTGCACGTCTGATGTTGCTCACATGTGCTCCACTGAATGCTCAGGGAGTTTGTGCGTTTGCTCACACACATGAAAAATTAGAGGGAGCATTGGTCCAAACCAGGGGTGTCCACGCTACGGCCCGTGGGGTCTTCAATTTGATCGCGAGATGGCTGGGGTCTAATAAGCAATTTGGACAGGCGCTGTGTTTTTATCCCTCCATTTTCTACCGCTTGTCCCTCTTGGGGCCGCGGGGGTGGCTGGAGTCTATTCCAGCTGCATTCGGGCGTAAGGCGGGGTACACCCTGGACAAGTCGCCAGCTCATGGCAGGGCCAACACAGACATACAACATTCACACTCACATTTACACACTAGGGACCATTTATTTTTGCCAATCAACCAATCCCCATATACAAATTGTCATTTTGTCGCCGCCTGGTGGCCAACGAGAGTAACTCCAGTCAGTGGCCATTAATTCTACATCAATGTGAAAATGTGCACAGCATTCACGTGTTTGACCCAATCCGAACAACCTTCCCAAGTCATGGTGCAAAAAAAAACATTCGGCAAACATTACACACATTACACATCCTGCTCATTGAACTTTGTGGGTATTATAAGGAACTTCCAATCAGCATAAAAAACACCCATTGAATTCCATTACAAGGGACGATGGGAAAAATGCAAAACACTCTCTCCACACTTATCCATGTTTGGCACATTTGAGCTGTTTGATATTTCTAACAAGTTAAAGGCCTACTGAAATTAATTTTTTTTATTTAAACGGGGATAGCAGATCTATTCTATGTGTCATACTTGACCATTTCGCAATATTGCCATATTTTTGCTGAAAGGATTTAGTATAGAACAACGACGATAAAGATCGCAACTTTTGGTATCTGACAAAAAAAGCCTTGCCCCTACCGGAAGTAGCGTGACGTAGTCAGTTGAACATTTCCGCAAAGTTCCCTATTGTTTACAGTGATGGCGGCCAGAAGTGAGAGCGATTCGGACCGAGAAAGCGACGATTTCCCCATTAATTTGAGCGAGGATGAAAGATTTGTGGATGAGGAAAGTGCAAGTGAAGGACTAGTGGTGAGTGGAAGCGATTCAGATAGGGAAGATGCTGTGAGAGGCGGGTGGGACCTGATATTCAGCTGGAAATGACTACAACAGTAAATAAACACAAGATATATAAATACTCTATTAGCCACAACACAACCAGGCTTATATTTAATATGCCACAAATTAATCCCGCATAACAAACACCAGGTGTTTGTTATGCTAGCTCCTAGCTCCTAGCTACTAGCTCCCGTCCATATAACCTGCCAATACAATTCAAACACCTGCACAACACACACAATCACTCAGCCCAAAGGACCGTTCACCTAACCCAAGGTTATATATTTAACCAAAGTTACGTACGTGACACGCACGTACGGGCAAGCGATCAAATGTTTGGAAGCCCAGCTGCGTACTCACGGTACCACGTCTGTGTATCCAAGTCAAAGTAATCCTGGTAACAGTCTGTGTTGTCCCAGTTCTCTACAGGTGTCTGTGTATCGAAGTCAAAGTCCTCCTGGTAAGAGTCTCTGTTGTCCGAGTTCTTCGATCTTGACTGCATCTTTCGGGAATGTAAACAATGAAACGCCGGCTGTGTTGTGTTGCTGACTTCCCTCGCAAAATACTCCGCTTCGCACCGACAACTTTCTTCTTTGCTTGCTCAGCTTCTTTCTCCATAATGCAATGAACAAATTGCAACAGATTCACCAACACAGATGTCCAGAATACTTTGGAATAATGAGATGAAAACAGAGCTAGTTTGTATTGGCTTCAATGGGGGAGCCATACTTCTGTTTCACTGGCTACGTCACACGCATACGTCATCATCCAAAGGCGTTTTCAACCGGAAGTTTAGCGGGAAATTTAAAATTGCACTTTATAAGTTAACCCGGCCGTATGGCATGTGTTGCAATGTTAAGATTTCATCATTGATATATAAACTATCAGACTGCGTGGTCGGTAGTAGTGGGTTTCAGTAGGCCTTTAAACAACTTTAAGGAGGTCGTCATCGAAATCGAAAGATTAGATCCCTCCCAAATATATTACCCTATATATATCCACTCATACGTTATATTACTTTAATGTATTTTAACGTAAACAATCACTAATTTTTAAGGTGTGGTGACCATATCTATGGTGGCGACTTTTATTTTATTTTGTAGTAGCAACTTTCTTGTTTATTTACAGAATTCGGTCAACTTTCTGTTTTCACTTTATCGTACTGCGCCGGGGCCACATTAGGGCCACATGGGGCCTGTGTTCAGGTTGTACTGGAGTCTGATAAAGATCACATTTTACTTGTAGTGTCAACAGTCAGCTGGAAGCATCAGATTTAGTAAAAAATCTGACTTGGGCCACTTTAGCCTGCTGTGTAAACGTAGTCAAAATGAGGTCATAAAGAGGTTACTACGAGCACCATATTTAAAACCCAGAGGTGGTGATGTAACACGATACAGTAATTGATCCTACCGCTTTGCTTTTTAGAAACACGATCAATTAAAGAGCTGTTGAGTGTAGTGATGTAATGCACGGTAATTTTGCCTCTTTGATGGCTGATTTTGTCAGTGTGTGGTCACCCTGTGGCTGTTTGGAAACGCTTTACTGGGCCTTAAAAGGAAATTCCACATTGTATATGGAACATGACTCATTGGGATACCTCATGCTTGCTGTAAAATATAGATGTATATAATTGATTACGATTGTTTCATGTGTGCTGCGGACTTAATTCACTCTATTAGAGAACCAAACCAAAATAGTAACCCTGCTGCTTCACTGTTTTAGTGCTGCATTCAGTACGTATTGTTGCGTCTGACCAGTCTTCCTCTCAGGGAATTAAAGTCACTGGTCAATCCCAAGTTCTTTCAGATGACATATATGTTGAGTAAGAAGGACCATCAAGACAGAATAGGAATATTATCAAGTTTTACTAAAGCCAGCGGCATCTAGAAGCGGTCTGAAAGCCAAACGGAAAGAGAAATTATTGAATACGAAAACAGCACCCACCCTGTCCAGAAAGGAATACAGCCTCTTTGTTCTAATACTGATAAGGTAAAAAGGGAGTATGTCATACTCCCACTTTCCAAAGCCTTCAAGGTAAGGCACAGCGTTTACTTGCGGACATTAGATACAAGCATAAAGAGTACACATGGGAAAATATTAGCTGCTTTAAACATGACTATGAATAAAGAAAGAACTCTTAAAAATATATGCATTCTCCACAGTATCCATGCACTAAATTAGTACGATTTCTGAAATAGTTCGGCTCTAAATAAGCCTCCTGGAAACGTCTTAATCCGATCGATTTCTGTTTTTGAAAACGCATGTGGATTATGCGATTGGAAACCAGATCTCTCGAGGGGGTGTGTGCGCCGGAGAGGACCCTGCGCCAGTCTCAACGCGTGTGATAAAACCCGGAAGCAGATACCATTCAATAAAAACATAGCAACATTTGTCATGAAGAGGATACTCTTTATTTGCTTCCCAAACTTAAAGAACAGAACATTTTGAAGTGCATTGATGGTAGAAGAAAAGAAACAGAAATTTATTTGAAAAAGGTAGCTATGGAAATGTACATTCAGACTCCTGAAGGAAATACGAATGAGATGAAAGATAATGAAGCAGGTATTTTAAAGACAAATAATAAAGTGTACACAAACCTCTTCACGATGCATTTGTGCACTCCAAAGCGATTAGCTTTCCGCACAACTGGCAAGATAGTCCAGAACAATGGCAACCTTCATCTGGATAATAGTCGGGGCACTTAAAATAAGTTGTTATGATCCGCAGACGTCATAGGTCAACCCAAAAAGAGTTAATTTAACAGCGCTAAAATGAAACAAGTACCCCCACCCATATGGAGCTATCTGTTTTAATGACATTCAGACTTTACTTAAATCAGTAACGAAGCAGCATCTTCTCATCCGTGGCTCAATAATGCAACACCGGAAATGTGTCCCTTGAAAAACCGTCCGACCGGAACCCTCTAATAACTAAAGTTCTGTGGGTGAATTATGTTAACTCACTAGAGTTTTAAGCGCTTTGATAGCTAGTCTACTGACAGATAGAAGTAAGAACTTTACACTACTTTATATTAGAAATGGCAACAGCGGAAGAAGAATGCTACATAAGAAGTTCGAGAAAAAGAAGAAGCTTATGACTACGGTGTCATCAAGGACTATAATTGCGGAAGCGCGCACATTTTCAGGACTTATGCAGATCCCAAATACAGATCAGCAGGTACCAGAAGGTAAGAAAAGTTAGTTTTGTATAATATTGTGAAACAAAACGTCGGGTAATATGTCTGCTAATAGGTGCCATTTTGCGGTTCTTCTACACACACCATAATAATACTCGTATGTTTAATGCGCCGACAATCAATCAAGCCGTGCGGCTTCATAGCTTACCGATGTCGTACTAAAAACATTTTGACAGATTTTTGAGCGCCGTGTGTGTAATGTTCTATATTCTCAATGGAACATTTAAAGTTTTGGTGTTGTTTACCACCATCATATTGCAGTCTACATGTATCTCTTATGTATGCCATCTACTAGTCACACTTATCATTACACCATGTACCAAATTAAATTGCTTCGAGGTCAGTAAGCACAACCACAATTATGCCGTGCATTAGGCGCACCGGGTTATAAGGCGTACTGTCGTTTTTTGAGAAAATTAAAGGATTTT
Organism: Entelurus aequoreus; assembly: GCF_033978785.1. Taxonomy (NCBI): domain Eukaryota; kingdom Metazoa; phylum Chordata; class Actinopteri; order Syngnathiformes; family Syngnathidae; genus Entelurus; species Entelurus aequoreus. The sequence goes on along the minus strand of NC_084731.1, from coordinate 16,960,380 downwards.
AAGTCAGAAAAATACAGTAATTTAGTGCTTGGAAATGTAGTGACTGAGTTTCAACAATTCTGATGATGTTAGTATATTTCTATTATCATGGAACAAGGCCAAAAACCTACAGACCCCCTCCCCTCAGAGCTCAATTTGTTGCGATTCACCAGGTGGCGCTTCGACTTGAATGGATGCTAGTGGTTTTAAACTCATCTCAGTGCTTAATTGATCACATGGGGAGCTCTGCAGCCGCTGGCAGCTTCACGCTGTCAACAAGCTTGCACACATGGGGAGAATCTACTGAAAACCATGTCACAGCACAGTTATACCAATCAATCGCCAACTCTCCTCTTTTTCATCAGTCTGTGTGCGCAGGCTTTCGCGCTTGTGATTATGTTGATACATCAAGTGACTGAACCTGGGCCCGAGTCACCATAAACACCAAGACTTTTTTGCTGTACGGTCTCTAATTTGAACATTTGAGAGATTCCAGCTCCATCTGTTCTGCCCCTGAAATGTAATTAGATGAGTTGAGAGCAGAAATGATTATTGATCAGAGAGAGCAGGGGCTAAACGGCACTAGCCACTAGCTCAGTTTAACGACTAATTAAAGGGCCTCATTAGGAGGCCATGGGGCCGGTTGTCTGCGGGTCACTGTCCACCAACAGTCATCCGGCCCAGAGTGGAACTCTGCGCTCATTTCTGGAAGGAGATTGAAGGATTTGAGTGGAGGGTAATGAGCAATCAGTAGTTGGCATGGAGAACTGTGTGGTTTTATGTCTCAGTAGAGAACAACAGTTGTTTTTTATATTCGGCAGTCCAGTAACCATAGTCAGGTTTTTTGTTTCTAACATTATTATTAAGTTATCGTATTTTTTGGACCATAGAGCGCACCGGATTAAAAGGCGCACTGCCGATGAGTGGGTCTATTCAGGTCTTTTTTCATATATAAGGCGCATTAAAGGCCTACTGAAAGCGACTACTACCGACCACGCAGTCTGATAGTTTATATATCAATGATGAAATCTTAACATTGCAACAACACATGCCAATACGGCCGGGTTAACTTATAAAGTGCAATTTTAAATTTCCCCGGGAACTTCCGGTTGAAAACGTCTATGTATGATGACGTATGCGCGTGACGTCAATTGTTGAAACGGAAGTATTCGGACACATTGTATCTCAATACAAACAGCTCTGTTTTCATCGCAAAATTCCACAGTATTCTGGACATCTGTGTTGGTGAATCTTTTGCAATTTGTTTAATGAACAATAGAGACTGCAAAGAAGAAAGCTGTAGGTGGGATCGGTGTATTAGCGACTGGCTGCAGCAACACAACCAGGAGGACTTTGAGATGGATAGCAGACGCGCTATCCGGCGCTAGCCGCCGACCGCATCGATGATCGAGTGAAGTCCTTCGTCGCGCCGTCGATCACTGGAACGCAGGTGAGCACGGGTGTTGATGAGCAGATGAGGGCTGGCGTAGGTGGAGCGCTAATGTTTTTATCATAGCTCTGACGAGGTCCCGTAGCTAAGTTAGCTTCAATGGCGTCATTAGCAACAGCATTGCTAGGCTTCGACAGGCGGCACACCATTAACCGTGTAGTTACAGGTCCAGTGTTTGGTTCGGTGTCACCTGATAGTAGTATTGTTGATCTTCTGTCTATCCTTCCAGTCAGGGGCTTATTTCTTTTGTTTCTATCTGCATTTAAGCACGATGCTATCTCGTTAGCTCCGTAGCTAAAGTGCTTCACCGATGTATTGTCGTGGAGATAAAAGTCACTGTGAATGACCATTTCGCGTTCTCGACTCTCATTTTCAAGAGGATATAGAATCCGAGGTGGTTTAAAAGACAAATCCGTGATCCACAATAGAAGAAGGAGAAAGTGTGGAATCCAATGAGCCCTTTTACCTAAGTTACGGTCAGAGCGAAAAAAGATACGTCCTGCACTGCACTCTAGTCCTTCACTCTCACGTTCCTCATCCACAAATCTTTCATCCTCGCTCAAATTAATGGGGTAATCGTCGCTTTCTCAGTCCGAATCGCTCTCGCTGCTGGTGTAAACAATGGGAAAATGTGAGGAGCTTTTCAACCTGCGACATCACGCTACTTCCGGTACAGGCAAGGCTTTTTTTTATCAGTGACCAAAAGTTGCGAACTTTATCGTCGATGTTCTCTACTAAATCCTTTCAGCAAAAATATGGCAATATCGCGAAATGATCGAGGATGACACATAGAAGGGATCTGCTATCCCCGTTTAAATAAAACAATTTCATTTCAGTAGGCCTTTAAAGTGGTCGCATTATGATTTTTTTCTAAATGTAAAAGACTTCCTTGTGGTCTACATAACATGTAATGGTGGTTCTTTGGTCAAAATGTTGCATGGATGATGTTTTACAGATCATCTTCAAAGTAGCTTTCTGAGCGTCTCTTCAGGATGTGCCGTTTTGTGGGCGGTCTTATTTATGTGGCTCACCTTCGGCAGCGTCTTCTCCCCGTCCTCTTTGTTGTAGCGGTGTAGCGTGCAAGGACGGGGGTGGAAGAAGTGTCAGAAGATGGAGCTAACTGTTTTAATGACATCCAGACTTTACTTCAATCAATAACGGAGCAGCATCTCCTCATCCGTCTCTCTCAGTCGTCCTCAGACGAGCTTCCATCTGAGTCTCCAGTCATTCCGGTTCTCCATACACCCGGCCAGCTCTGTAGAGCTTTCAGCTCCCGCATCTTTCTTCAGGATGTCCACGTACGTTAGCGCGGGACGTCCTCGCGATCGATGCCCGTGCGTTGGTTCCCATAGGACCAGCCTGCTGGCCAGGAGCTCCTAATGTCTGTGGCAGTGGCCGGCCAGCCTCATCCTCCTAGCTTCTTGCTGAGCCTCGGCAGTTGCCCGTACAGGTCCTTGTTGGTGATGTGGCTGTTCTGGTCCACATTCAGAGCAGTTTGTATCATTCTGGTGTAGCACCCATCTAGGGACTTCTGCAGGGTGGGTGTCAGGGTCCAGACTCCACAGTGGCGTGGAATAGACTCCGCTTTATGTGTCGGGGGAGATAATAATGCAACATCAACACCGGAAATGTGTCCCGTGAAAAACCGTCCGACCGGAACCCTCTAATAACTAAAGTTCCGTGGGTGAATTATGCGAACCCACTACAGTTTTTAGCGCTTTGATTGCTGGTCTACTGACACATATAAGTAAGAACTTTACGCTACTTTATATTAGAAATGGCAACAACGGAAGATGAACGCCACATAAGAAGGTAGAGAAAAAGAAGAAGCTTATCGACTCGGCACGAACTACAATGGCGGAAGCGCGCACATTTTCAGGACTTATGCAGATCCCAAATACACATCAGCAGGTACCAGAAGGTAAGAAAAGTTGGTTTTGCATAATATTGCGAAACAAAAACTTGTATGTTTAATTACAGTACAATCCATCAAGCGGTGCGGCTTCATAGCTTACCGAAGTCGTACTAAAATCATTTTGACAGACTTTTGAGCGCCGTGTGTAATGTTCTATATTCTCAATGGAACATTTTAAGGTTTTGGTGTTGTTTACTGGCATCATCTTGGCCGTCTGCTGGTCACACTTATCATTACACCATGTACCAAATAAAATTGCTTCGAGGTCGGTAAGCACAACCAGAATTATGCCGTACATTAGGCGCACCGGGTTTTAAGGCGCACTGTCGATTTCTGAGAAAATAAAAGGAATTTAAGTGCGCCTTATAGTCCGAAAAATAGGTATGTTAAAGGAAAAGGCCTCAGTCTGGACCCCCTCTCCAGGGGCCCAGGCTTAGACCGATTTTTTTTTTCTCACCCCCCCATTGTTTACCTGTATCTTCACCTTTTTTGTAAGGGGCGCCGGAAGTTGGCAGACCCGTCAGCGATCCTGTTCTGTCTCCCTGTAATGTTTGTCTGATCTTGAATGGGATTGTGCTGAAAATTTTAATTTCCCGTCAGGGATTAATAAAGTATTTCTGATTCTGATTCTGATACAACATTTACATTTTCCCCATTCAATTTGTCCAAAAAAAGTAGGAAGAAGCAGTTTTTTATTAATACCTACCCCTTATCCATGTCTCAGCAATGACTGATATTGACACACGCTTTTTAAAGCAGTGCTACATCTTGGATCGTGGAAAAGATAAACGCCAATTGATCCAAGACTGAGATACGAATAGTGGTAGAACAGTCGAACAAGATGGTTGACATGTAGTAGTATGGACGAGGTGGGAGCATGCAGATTCCCGCAAAATGATGCTAAACAATGGAAAAGCGTATGCATGTCATGTACATACACACCTGTGGAAAGTTTACTTTTTATGGCCTCTTTAATGACACCCCCGGGCTTGTGGAAGTGCCCTGCGTGCCTGGATGCTTTTGCGGACAATGGGTCGCCTTTCGCGACTACTTATATTTGTCGAGTAAACGCAGAATGCAAGAAACACTTTGTCCATTGCTAGTTAATTTGTATGGATTGGGAATTTGGTTTGCCTCTGTACCACACCAAAGGCTGCAAACAGAAAACTCTAAATATGGGTACACGTACCGTTACAACTAGAGATGTCCGATAATATCGGACTGACGATAAATGCTTTAAAATGTAATATCGGAAATTATCGGCATCGATTTCAAAAAGTAAAATGTATGACTTTTTAAAACGCCACTGTACGGAGTGGTACGCGGACGTAGGGAGAAGTACAGAGCAGTTGTGTCTCCCAGTCATACTTGCTAACCCTCCCGATTTTCCCGGGAGACTCCCGAATTTTAGTGTCCCTCCCGAAAATCTCCCGGGGCAACCATTCTCCTGACTTTCTCCCGATTTCCACCCAGACAACATTATTGGGGCCGTGCCTTAAAGGCACTGCCCTTGCGTGCCGGCCCAGTCACATAATATCTACGGCTTTTCACACACACAGGTGAATGCGAGTCATACTTGGTCAACAGCCATACAGGTCACACTGAGGGTGGCCATATAACCAACTTTAACACTGTTACAAATATGCGCCACATTGTGAACCCACACCAAACAAGAATGACAAACATTTCGGAAGAACATCCGCACCGTAACACAACATAAACACAACAGAACAAATACCCAGAACCCCTTGTAGCACTAACTCTTTCAGGACGCTACAATATACACTCCCCCTCCCCCCTACACCCCCACCTCAACCTCCCCCCCCCCCCCCCAACCCCACCCACCTCAACCTCCTCATGCTCTCTCAGGGAGAGCATGTCCCAAATTCCAAGCTGCTGTTTTGAGGCATGTTAAAAAAATAATGCACTTTGTGACTTCAATAATAAATATGGCAGTGCCATGTTGGCATTTTTTTTTCCATAACTTGAGTTGATTTATTTTGGAAAACCTTGTTACATTGTTTAATGCATGCAGCGGGGCATCACAACAAAATTAGGCATAATAATGTGTTAATTCCACGACTGTATATATCGGTATCGGTTGATATCGGAATCGGTAATTAAGAGTTGGACAATATCGGAATATTGGATACCGGCAAAAAAGCCATTATCGGACATCTCTAGTTACAACCCTATTTTATACAACCACATTGATCAATCAAATTCCCCATGATTAAGGATCAATTATCAAGTGTTGGTCAGTCATACTGTCCAGCTTATATTTGTGAGTGAGTGAGTTTCACAGACAATATTTCATTTTTGGGGTAAAATTTCCATTTTTGATTGATTATATCAGAAGACGTCTTTGTATATCAGTAATGCCCTGCAACATATTTCAGGGTTGGACTGCTTTCAGGAATTTGCACAAAGAAAAAACTGTGTTGCACGGAGCAGTGATGAAGATACATGCTGAGTGGACTTTTGTCCCAACCTGAGGCAATGACTTATGATTGGTCAGTTGCCATCCTGCTCTACACCAATTGCGGCTGGCAAGTGTATTTTTACACATTGCCTCCAAATGATTTTTTTTTTAGCATGCAGAGGGTTTGTACAGAATGACAATGTCAGTAGCCTTTTCTTTCTTGTATTTTAATTTGTTTAAAGATATGTTTTGTGTTGATCTTTTTGAAAGATGCATTTTGAATGATCAATGCTCTTTTAAGCAGTCCCTGACGCTGATGCGGTTTTCCAGAGTTTTAGATGAGGCATATTTTAAGACTCTTTGGCATCTTGGAACAGTGGACATAAATCACAGCTATAGTACTATTCATGACTTTATTCTGAAAGGTTGCCTGCAAACTTTATCCATCCCCTGAATAATCCAGACATCTTGAAGTGGTTTATGGTAACATTAGCACCTACAACCTCAACATCAGAGCTTACGTTCCTTATGCTGCCTCGCCCCTGTGTCTGAGAAGTATTTTCTACTTAAAACCAGATGACATGGTCATCCCACTACAACATTTAAAGGGGTCCTATTATTTTCTTTCTACATTTAAAACACTTCTTCGCGGTCTACATCAGTGGTCCCCAACCTTTTTGTAGCTGCGGACCGGTCAATGCTTGAAAATTTGTCCCACGGACGGACGGGGGGGGGGGGGTGGGGTGGGTGGGTATTTTTTATTTTTTATTTTTTTTTAAATAAATACAATCATGTGTGCTTAAGGGCGGTATCCCTGCAGACTGTATTGATCTATATTGATATATAATGTATATATTGTGTTTTTATGTAGATTTAATAAAAAAAATAAAATAAAAAAATACATAAATTTTTTAAAAAAAGTTTTTTTTTGTTTTTTGTTTTAAATAAAGAAATACAATCATGTGTGCTTACGGACTGTATCCCTTGAGACTGTATTGATCTATATTGATATATAATGTATATATTGTGTTTTTTATGTTGATTTAATAAAAAAATAAAAAAAAATTAAAAAAAGATAAATAAATAAAAACCATTTTTAAATTTTTTTTTTTTTTTTTTTTTTAAATAAAGAAATACAATCATGTTTGCTTACGGACTGTATCCCTGCAGACTGTATTGATCTATATTGATATATAATATATATATTGTGTTTTTTATGTTGATTTAATAAAGAAAAAAAAAAATATATATATATATTTTTTTTAAATTTCTCGTGCGGCCAGGTACTAATCGGTCCGCGGACCGGTACCGGGCCGCAGTCCGGTGGTTGGGGACCACTGGTCTACATAACAAGTAACGGTGGTTCTTTGGTCAAAATGATGCATAGATTATATTTTACAGACCATCTTCAAACCGCTTTCTGACTGTCTCTTCAAGATGCGTCGTTTTGTCTTATTTACGTGCCTCCACTTCGACAGCGATTTCTTCCCGTCAGCCATGTTTTAGTTTTTAGCGCTTCCTTATCAAGTCTACTGACAGATATAAGTTAGAACAGGCGTGTACGTCAAAGAATGTGGGAGCTAACTTGATATTTTTCATTTTTAAAACCAATACTATATAAATTATCTGTCACTAGGCAGATATCAGTCATAAAATGTTAAAAATAAGTAATATGGTAATTTTTTCCGATATTTTATTCAACGCTTAAATCACTAGATCAACTTCAAGTCTGTCGATATTAAGTATTTTCTTTTCCAATGTTTTATGCTCTTTTGGCAACAATTAAAAATGTGCTATGTTTCCCCCCCCCAAAAAAAAATTCAAAGTGGAATATTTGATGTGAAGTAATTGGAGTCTTAAATAGGTACATAATTCATAATAAAACTGATTTTAATTAATTTTTATTTTTTGAGCAAGGACAGTTTAAAAACATCCCAATAAAATGATTTAAAACTCATAAGATTGTTAAAAATAAGTCATACTTGTTTTGTCTAGATCAACTACAGATCTATCTATCCAGTGTTTCCCACACATTCATTTATTTGTGGCGGCCTGCCACGAAAGAATTACGTCCGCCACAAATATAAAAAATCAAAAACTTTTTTTTTTTTTTTTTGTCCTGTCCAGCTTGTCAGGCAAATCATATAGTTGATGTAGATGCCCATATAGGCTGTTTAGATTTACTTTACAAAAGAGAAGTGTAGGATACTTCTCTTGTTGCCTTATTTGTATTTGACCACTACTGTTTTCTGTTTATTTGTTACTGACTGTGGCAGGACACCTCTGCCTCTGTTTCACTTTATGTTGCTGGTAAATAATATGGTTGTAGTAGTAGGATAAAGTTAAATTATTTAGTATGCACTAATTAAAGGGGCAGAGCTTTAAGAGACATTTTAGCTTTTATATTTTATAAGATATATTTTTTGTAAGAACCACAATTAAATATATTTCAGTGAACAACTTATTGTTCAAATCAGTATATAAATATGTACATAAAGTGTTGTAATTATATTGTAAAATGGATGGATGGATGGATGGACGTTTAAAACAAAACTGTTATTATTAATTAGTAAGTATACATTTTTTTAGCCTTTTTAGAGAAAATCATATTGTAATAAATTATGCAAATTACTCGATGATGTCATGGTGACTACGCCCATATCCACGCCCATAGCCACGCCCATAGCCACGCCCCCACCGCCACAGGTATCTTGGCAGTTTATGGGAAACACTGCTATCAATTATAATTTTACATTTTTTTATATATATTTTTTTTCTGTTTGTTTTATGCTGGTTTGTAAAAAAAACAACTTAGTTTTTATATGGCAAACAAACAAAATATGCAATATTTTTGCCCAAAACATTTTGAAATTGAATTTTTGATCCGAAGTAATTTGCGCCTTGAACAGATCAACAATTCCTAACAACATTGATTTTGATTCATTGTTATTTTTTGAGCAATGACAGCTTTAAAGAAAAAAAACTGTCTGCTTGGCAGCTTTGTGTTGTTAGTCAACATCACAACTTTTTCTCGTTACATTTCACCGCTAAAAAATGAGCTACGGGCCCCCGGGCCGCACTTTGGACACCCCTGAGTTAGAACTATACACTACTTTGTATTATAAATGGTACCAGCGGAGGATGCATGTGCATGTACGAGCCAGTCTGCCCTACCAAAAAGAGAGAGAAAAATTAAGGAACTCATTGACTGCAACTTCGGACTACAATGGCAGACTCGCGCAAAGGTCTTCGGGTAAATCTCTACCATATATGGAGATATCCGCTGACGTTTGATTTTGGTTTGATTTCAAATTCCCGGGACATAGACAGATCCCCAAAACAGGTACCAATAGGTAAGAAACGTTGGTTTTGCATAACGGGCCCCCTTTAGGACCACATAGAGAAGACACACATTATTTACTTAAAGTCCATTGAATGTTTTTTTGAAAAACTTAGCCTGAAAAGTGTGTGACCCTAAATAAAAGGTTACAGCAGTTGGAGACAGAATGTTGCATAAGAATCTGGAAGCTCCAGGCAGACTTTAAAGCTAATTCTAATTATGTTTTTATATAATGAGATTTGTAACATCTGGAGCATTTGCTCTCAAGGCAGTACTTGACATCAAATTTAATGGCGACCACTATCGATGTTTTTGTCCTTGTGTTGTTGTTACTTGAATTTTTTAGCATGATATTAGTTACTACAACATAGTTTAATGTTGAATTTCTGCAGTGCTCTGTGCATTTCTCAATTCCACGCACACAGTACATTACTGAGGACACACCCCCTGCCCAAACTGTACATTCCTCCATCACTTGCGCAGATATTTAATCACGGTTTGCACATTAAAGCTGTAGTATTTATGCCACTGTTGAGGATTATATTTATTATCTCATTATGGTCAGTCTTTAAACTCAATGCTCCTCTGTCATATTTTTTTCAATTTCTCGTACCAACTTGCCCTACAGTAAGTACAATACACTAAATTTTGGTGGGAACACAGGGGGAACTTAATTTACCTGGGTATGTGGGAAAGTTCCTGTAAAAGTTCCTGCGGTAGAAAAGGGATTATTGTCTGTTTATTTACATCATGGATGTCAAACTCGTTTTCATTGAGGGCCACATCACAGTTATGGTTGCCCTCTGAGGGCCGATTTTAACAATGAGTCATATATGAATATACATGTGTATATATATATATATAATACATTAACAATATATTTTTTTTACATAAGCTGCAAAACAAATATTTAAATGTTACTTTAAAAACTGGCAACTCAGTCACCAGAATTTTACAGTAAAAGCAGTGGGTTTTTTTCAGCATATGAAAAAATTGTATAAATGGAATGGAATGGAGAAACAGTACCACTGTTTTTAGTGGAAAAATTCAAGCAACAGAGCTGCCATTTTTTTAAATTTTTTTTTTATTTTTTTAACAGCATAATCTTCTTGTTTTAATGTTTTTTTTAAAATGTTTTTTTAATGTTTTAGGGTCTTACTGTATCTGGAAAAAAACAATAGCCAAGTTGATTTCACGGTAAAAAAACTCAGTCGGTGGACTTTAACCATAAAATCTATTGTCAATTTTACATTCTACAATTTGATTGATAAATTGTTTTGAAATCATAAGTCAAGCAAATATTAAAGGCCTACTGAAACCCACTACTACCGACCACGCAGTCTGATAGTTTATGTATCAATGATGAAATCTTAACATTGCAACACATGCCAATACGGCCGGGTTAGATTAGTAAAGTGCAATTTTAAATTTCCCGCGAAATATCCTGCTGAAAACGTCTCGGTATGATGACGTTTGCGCGTGACGTCACGGATTGTAGCGGACATTTTGGGACACCATTGTGGCCAGCTATTAAGTCGTCTGTTTTCATCGCAAAATTCCACAGTATTCTGGACATCCGTGTTGGTGAATCTTTTGCAATTTGTTTAATGAACAATGGAGATAGCAAAGAAGAAAGCTGTAGGTGGGAAGCGGTGTATTAGCGGCCGGCTGCAGCAACACAAACACGTAGCGGCTACGTCGTAGCCTGTGTTTCATTGTTTACATTCCCGAACGATGACAGTCAAGCTTTACCATTGGCCTGTGGAGAACTGGGACAACAGAGACTCTTACCAGGAGGACTTTGAGTTGGATACGCATGCTTGTGGAAATGGGACAACAGAGATTCTTACCATGAGGACTTTGAGTTGGATATGCGGTACCGTGAGTACACAGCTGCAGCTTCCAAACATTTGATCGCTTTCCCATACGTGCGTGCCGCTATGTGCATGTCACGTACGTAACTTTGGGGAAATATATGTGCTGTATGAACTTTGCTGAGGTGAACGGTACTTTGGGCTGTGACCTTGAGTGTGTTGTGCGGGTGTTTGATTTGTATTGGCGGGTTATATGGACGGGAGGGGGGAGGTGTTTGTTATGCGGTATTAATTTGTGGCATATTAAATATTAGCCTGGTTGTGTTGTGGCTAATAGAGTATATATATGTCTTGTGTTTATTTACTGTTTTAGTCATTCCCAGCTGAATATCATATCCCACCCGCCTCTCACAGCATCTTCCCTATCTGAATCGCTTCCACTGCCCTCTAGTCCTTCACTCTCACTTTCCTCATCCACAAATCTTTCATCCTCGCTCAAATTAATGGGGTAATCGTCGCTTTCTCGGTCCGAATCGCTCTCGCTGCTGGTGGCCATGATTATAAACAATGTGCAGATGCGAGGAGCTCCACAACCTGTGACGTCACGCTACTTCCGGTACAGGCAAGGCTTTTTTATCAGCGACCAAAGGTTGCGAACTTTATCGTCGATGTTCTCTACTAAATCCTTTCAGCAAAAATATGGCAATATCGCGAAATGATTAAGTATGACACATAGAATGGATCTGCTATCCCCGTTTAAATAAGAAAATCTCATTTCAGTAGGCCTTTAAGTGCAGTATTTATCTTTATTTGAACAAAAAACATTTTTGGAATACCTGATAATATAATATTTGGATTTTAATAATATTGAATTTTAAAAGACATGCAATTGCATGCAGTACATGATTTTGAATGTCAAAAGGGAAAGAACAAATGTATTTAGTAAGAAAAGATTTAGCGTTTTATTAACGCATGCTTTCGCGGGCCACATAAAATAGTGTGGCGGGCCAGATTTGGCCCCCGGGCCTTGAGTTTGATACCTGTGATTTACATGGTATCAGTGTAGAAATATACTAAACCACTCGTCCATACATCATCAGCCTGATTTGCATAAAAGACCCTAAAATGTGGAATGCAGTGGAAACACAAACCACACATTTCACCAGAACCTAAAGTTCCTGAACTATTGGTGGCACGGGTCCCAAAGTCTTATATTCAAAGTACACGCCAGCCTGTTCTGTCATGACCTCGTCACCTTGGTGAGATGCCAATAGTGACATCATTAGGTTGAGAATGTGATGACGAGCATTAAAACCCACATGGTGCTTTCAATGTTGGGACATGCATTACGGAGTTCTTTTGAAGTGCAGGGCACTCATTACTCTCCAGTAATTAGTATTTACTTTTTATGTTTTAACACCTGATTTAAAATGATGCAGATCATTCCTGTGACCATAAAAAAAAACCGGCTTTGGCGAAGATTGGGACCACAGAACGTTAAAAAGATAAGTGAACGTAGCTGTTTTGGAATGCATTTTGTTCTGAAGAACATCATGCAAATCATGACCACATGCTCTTGTATACATTACTTGTATTACTTTTAGCCAGTATTTTATATTGAGAGCAGTTGTTCGGGGTTCTTGTATTCCAACTGTAACTATGTCATGTTGCTGCTTGAAGGTACACCATTCTGCAATGAAAACAAAACTGAAGTCCTGTTTTGGGGAAAAACATCCCACTGTGGTTGATTTAAAGGCCTACTGAAACCCACAACTACCGACCACGCAGTCTGATAGTTTATATATCAATGATGAAATCTTAACATTGCAACACATGCCAATACGACCGGGTTAACTTATAAAGTGCAATTTTAAATTTCCTGCTAAACTTCCGGTTGAAAACGCCTTTGGATGATGACGTATGCGTGTGACGTAGCCAGTGAAACAGGAGTATCGGTAGCCCATTGAAGCCAATACAAAAAGCTCTGTTTTCGTTTCATAATTCCACAGTATTCTGGACATCTGTGTTGGTGAATCTTTTGCAATTTGTTTAATGAACAATGGAGATTGCAAAGAAGAAAGTTGTAGGTGGGATCGGTGTATTAGCGGCTGGCTGTAGCGACACAACAAGGAGGACTTACTTGGATAGCAGACGCACTAGCCGATGCTAGCCGCCAACCGATGCTAGCCGCCAACCGCATCTGTGATCGGGTGAAGTCCTTCGTGGCGCCGTCGATCGCTGGAACGCAGGTGAGCACGGGTGTTGATGAGCAGATGAGGGCTGGCTGGCGTAGGTGGATAGCTAATGTTTTTATCATAGCTCTGTGAGGTCCGGTTGCTAAGTTGCTAAGTTAGCTTCAGCGTCGTTAGCAACAGCATTGTTAAGCTTTGCCAGGCTGAGAATTATTAACCGTGTAGTTACATGTACATGGTTTAATAGTATTGTTGATCTTCTGTCTATCCTTCCAGTCAGGGATTTATTTATTTTGTTTCTATCTGCATTTGAGCCAGATGCTATCACGTTAGCTCAGTAGGTAAAGAGCTTCGCCGATGTATTGTCGTGGAGATAAAAGTCACTGTGAATGTCCATTTCGCGTTCTCGACTCTCATTTTCAAGAGGATATAGTATCCGAGGTGGTTTAAAATACAAATCCGTGATCCACAATAGAAAAAGGAGAGAGTGTGGAATTCAATGAGCCAGCTTGTACCTAAGTTACGGTCAGAGCGAAAAAAGATATGTCTTTCACTGTATTCTATTCCGTCACTCTAACGTTCCTCATCCACGAATCTTTAATCCTCGCTCAAATTAATGGGGTAATCGTCGCTTTCTCGGTCCGAATCGCTCTAGCTGCGTTGAAAACAATAGGAAAATATGAGGAGGTGAACAACTGACTACGTCACGCTACTTCCGGTAGGGGCAAGGCTTTTTTTTATCAGAGACCAAAACTTGCGAACTTTATCGTCGTTGTTCTCTACTAAATCCTTTCAGCAAAAATATGGCAATATCGCGAAATGATCAAGTATGACACATAGAATGGATCTGCTATCCCCGTTTAAATAAAAACATTTCATTTCAGTAGGCCTTTAAAGGCCTACTGAAACCCACTACTACCGACCACGCAGTCTGATAGTTTATATATCAATGATGAAATCTTAACATTATAACACATGCCAATACGGCCGGGTTAACTTATAAAGTGACATTTTAAATTTGCCGCTAAACTTCCGGTTCGAAACGCCTCTGAGGATGACGTATGCGTGTGACGTAGCCCGACGAACACGGGTATGCCTTCCACATTGAAGCCGATATGAAAAAGCTCTGTTTTCATTTCATAATTCCACAGTATTCTGGACATCTGTGTTCGTGAATCTGTTTCAATCATGTTCATTGCATTATGGAGAAGGAAGCCAAGCAAGCAAAGAAGAAAGTTGTCGGTGCGAAATGGACGTATTTTTCGAACGTAGTCAGCCACAACAGTACACAGCCGGCGCTTCTTTGTTTACATTCCCGAAAGATGCAGTCAAGATGGAAGAACTCGGATAACAGAGACTCTAACCAGGAGGACTTTTGATTTGGATACACAGACGCCTGTAGGGAACTGGGACAACACAGACTCTTACCAGGATTACTTTGATTTGGATGACAAAGACGCAGACGTGCTACTGTGAGTATGCAGCTTTGGCTTTTTTTTGCGTATGTACGTAACTTTTTTAAAATATATAAGCTTTATGAACCTTGGGTTAGGTGAACGGTCTTTTGGGCTGAGTGATTGTGTGTGTTGATCATGTGTTTGAATTGTATTGGCGTGTTCTATGGAGCTAGGAGCTAGCAGAGGAGCTAGGAGCTAGCATAACAAACACGCAGGTGTTATTATGCAGGATTAATTTGTGGCATATTAAATATAAGCCTGGTTGTGTTGTGGCTAATAGAGTATATATATGTCTTGTGTTTATTTACTGTTGTAGTCATTCCCAGCTGAATATCAGGTACCGTGAGTATGCAGCCTTGGCTGCTAAACATTCGATAACTTGACCGTATGTGCGCGTCACGTACGTAACTTTTTAAAAATATATAAGCTTTATGAACCTTGGGTTAGGTAAACGGTCTTTTGGGCTGAGTGATTGTGTGTGTTGATCAGGTGTTTGTATTGTATTGGCGTGTTCTATGGAGCTAGGAGCTAGCAGAGGAGCTAGGAGCTAGCATAACAAACACGCAGGTGTTTTTATGCAGGATTAATTTGTGGCATATTAAATATAAGCCTGGTTGTGTTGTGGCTAATAGAGTATATATATGTCTTGTGTTTATTTACTGTTGTAGTCATTCCCAGCTGAATATCAGGTCACCCCCGGCTCTCACAGCATCTTCCCTATCTGAATAGCTTCAACTCCCCACTAGTCCTTCACTTGCACTTTACTCATCCACAAATCTTTCATCCTCGCTCAAATTAATGGGGAAATTGTCGCTTTCTCGGTCCGAATCTCTCTCACTTCATGCGGCCATCATTGTAAACAATAGGGAACTTTGCGTATATGTTCAACTGACTACGTCACGCTACTTCCGGTAGGGGCAAGCCTTTTTTTTATCAGATACCAAAAGTTGCAATCTTTATCGTCGTTGTTCTATACTAAATCCTTTCAGCAAAAATATGGCAATATCGCGAAATGATCAAGTATGACACATAGAATAGATCTGCTATCCCCGTTTAAATAAAAAAAATTCATTTCAGTAGGCCTTTAAAAGTAAGTCATGTTCATATTGTTGTTACTTAGCCAGCGTTTGTGGGTCTGATGGACCCGTTGCATTTTGTGGCTTTTAATGCCTCACAATCAAACACTTTTATGTTCAAATACTGAACAGATGTTTACCTTATCCCAATAAACATCTTTTATTGGGTTAAGGTGTTATAGCTTCACCTTTATTATCAGTTTTTAAGCCAAAATCCGTCCATTCTCCCTTTTCTGTCTACACACACTGTCTGCTTGTAAGTACTCCGTGATTGTGCGCTGCCGAACATGCTCCTCTGCTCGTAAAAACAGCAATGTCATGACATGACGACGACGCGCCGTCATGCCTGTAAAACAAAAATATGGCGAACCGGTACTTTTCAAACAGAGTATAGTACTGTTTTTTGATTCATTAGTACCTCGATACTATACTCGTACCGGTTTACCGTACAACCCTAATATGAACATTGCATTGTTTTGTGGGTACAGAGGTTGAAGTCACTTGCGACTTAATGGTCCTTTTTCCCTCCTTTTAAAGGCCTACTGAAAGCCACTACTACCGACCACGCAGTCTGATAGTTTATTTATCAATGATGAAATCTTAACATTGCAACACATGCCAATACGGCCGGGTTAACTTATAAAGTGCAATTTTAAATTTCCCGCTAAACTTCCGGTTGAAAACGTCTATGTATGATGACGTATGCGCGTGACGTCAATCGTTGAAACGGAAGTATTGGTACCCCATTGAATCCAATACAAAAAAGCTCTGTTTTCATCTCAAAATTCCACAGTATTCTGGACATCTGTGTTGGTGAATCTTTTGCAATTTGTTTAATGAACAATGAAGACTGCAAAGAAGAAAGTTGTAGGTGGGATCGGTGTATTAGCGGCTGGCTGCAGCAACACAAGCAGGAGGACTTTGACTTGGATAGCAGACGCGCTATCCGACGCTAGCCGCCGCTAGCCGCCGACCGCACGGATGATCGGGTGAAGTCCTTCGTCGCACCGTCGATCGCTGGAACGCAGGTGAGCACGGGTGTTGATGAGCAGATGAGGGCTGGCTGGCGTAGGTGGATAGCTAATGTTTTTAGCATAGCTCTGTGAGGTCCCGTTGCTAAGTTAGCTTCAATGGCGTCATTAGCAACACCATTGTTAAGCTTCGCCAGGCTGGAAAACATTAACCGTGTAGTTACAGGTCCATGGTTTAATAGTATTGTTGATTTTCTGTCTATCCCTTCAGTCAGGGGCTTATTTCTTTTGTTTCTATATGCAGTTAAGCCCGATGCTATCACGTTAGCTCCGTAGCTAAAGAGCTTCGCCGATGTATTGTCGTGGAGATAAAAGTCACTGTGAATGTCCATTTCGCGTTCTCGACTCTCATTTTCAAGAGGATATAGTATCCGAGGTGGTTTAAAATACAAATCCGTGATTCACATTAGAAAAAGGAGAGTGTGGAATCCAATGAGCCAGCTTGTACCTAAGTTAAGGTCAGAGCGAAAAAAGATGCGTCCTGCACTGCACTCTAGTCCTTTACTCTCACGAATCTTTCATCCTGGCTCAAATTAATGGGGTAATCGTCGCTTTCTCGGTCCGAATCGCTCTCGCTGCTGGTGTAAACAATGGGGAAATGTGAGGAGCCTTTCAACCTGTGACGTCACGCTACTTCCGGTACAGGCAAGGCTTTTTTTTATCAGCGACCAAAAGTTGCGAACTTTATCGTCGATGTTCTCTACTAAATCCTTTCAGCAAAAATATGCCAATATCGCGAAATGATCAAGTATGACACATAGAATGGATCTGCTATCCCCGTTTAAATAAAAAAAAAATTCATTTCAGTAGGCCTTTAAGGGTACGTCGGTAGCATTTTGTATGTTGTTTTAGAATTTAGGCATAATGATTTACAGAACCATGACTTTTTCCATGAATTGATTACGTGGACCCCGACTTAAACAAGCTGAAAAACTTATTCGGGTGTTACCATTTAGTGGTCAATTGTACGGAATATGTACTTCACTGTGCAATCTACTAATAAAAAAGTTTCAATCAATCAATCAAAAAAATCCATCAGTTTCAACTGAATTTGTCTCAGTTTTAAGATCTCAGATTTTTCCCACGCAAAATCCGTTCGTGGGTCTCCATCCTAAAATGTCACAAGATCTGAGAATGACATGGATTTCTGTGTTTCTGAGTTGTCCCACTATCTTGCTCCATTAGCGACTGATTAATACTCTGATTAGCTACTGATTATGGAATAGTGTACCAGGATTACGCAGCCTCTCCGACAGATTAATAAATTCTTCCAGCTCAGTAGCTACTGCACGATTCTGGTTGTTGGAAGGTGGTGTAAAATCACAAGACTACTATGCCAATGTGTTCTTGAAAAATCACGCCTGAGCACCCCCGAATCTAATTAGTTTGTTTGTGCCATTTGCCTTGATCATAAACAATTAAACAACATCTCACAGAGCTGCCAGCTAATAAGCTTGTTGGGCTACAACAGATTATGTGCAATTGTCTCACCAGTGTTAGTTAATGATCATTAGCAGACAAAATTGGCTTTTTATGAGACAAAGTTGGCCTTTATTAAAACTGATTGAAATCAAATGACTGCATTAACAACTATAGTGGCACTAAGTGCAGAACTCTGTGGTTTTAACAATCCTGAAAGAAAATCAGTAGACTCATTAAACATAAATGCTTTGACCCTGGGTGAGTTCAACTCCACTGCAATGAAAAGGTGAAAAATGAAAATAAATGTACTGAAAATGCAATAACCTCTTTCTTAATGTGCTACACCTCTACCTATGAATTAAATACTATTTTTGTGAACATTTCAATTGCCCACGTTTTCCTTAGAAACATGTGTCAAACTCAGACAATTATATTCATGGGCTTGATGAGATCACTTCCTGAACCTTTACTCTTTACCGATACTGGAGCCTGGAGCACCAGCACATACCGATATTAATCCGATAACATATCAACGCAAATCATCGTACATAGTACTTTTTTTCTGTTGTAGTGTGGAATTTTAGAAAATGCTTGATCAAGTGAAATTTCTCGGAGAACAATGCTAACTTTATGACAGGTTTATGCTTTTGAAGTGGAGTGATCGTTAAAGTTGAATGATCCAGACACGTTTGTTACTGGATACTTTTGAATAAACTTCTGCCTTGGGGACTATAATCATTTGACACTTGTTTATAAAGACAAATGTCGTGTTTCAGACTGCATTATTGTTCAATTAAGGACACTCACTAGGTATGTCTAGCTTGTGTGTTGCTGTGTGCTTAGATGTTGGGTAGCTGCTAGCTTCTAGTAGCCTATAGCAGGGTTTCCCCTAAATGTAATTGATTGTGGTGCCACGGAAACAAATTCAAGTAATATACTGTATGAATGGATATATATAGCTTATTATTTACGCACTATTAACTAGTAATGCACCAAAAATTCGGCCATTGAAAGACATTAATAAACCGCAAGCAAGACGCGCCCGATTGTCTGGAGCCTTGGTTGTAATACCGCTTTGAACGAACTTTGGCTCTGGCGGCTGGCGGGCTGGGGCTTCTCCAACCACGACTCGCACTGCCCCGTTTTGCACTCCAGCCCGACTGACCTAGCCCTTAGAGCCAATCCTTGTCTTGAAGTCACAGATCTTACTTGCTAACACGGCCGAAGCTGTTCATCTACAGTGGGAAGGGGATTCATACGGCACCATTTGTCACGGTTTACCTGACAACGTGATGAATTGAGGGGGTACACCATCCCAGTGTTTTTCAACCTTTTTTGATCCAAGGCACATTTTTTGTGTTGAAAAAATCCGGAGGCACACCACCAGCAGAAACCATTAAAAAACGAAACTCAGTTGACATTAAAGAGTTGTCGTCGCAATTGTTGGATATGACTTTAAACCATAACCAAGTATGCATCACTATAGCTCTTGTCTCAAAGTAGGTGTACTGTCACCACCTGTCACATCACAGCCTGACTTATTTTGTGTTTTTTGCCGTTTTCCTGTGTGTAGTGTTTTAGTTCTTGTTTTGCGCTCCTATTTTGGTGGCTTTTTCTCTTTTTTTGGTATTTTCCTGTAGCAGTTTCATGTCTTCCTTTGAGCGATATTTCCCGCATCTACTTTGTTTTAGCAATCAAGAATATTTCAGATGTTTTTATCCTTCTTTGTGGGGACATTGTTGATTGTCACGTCATGTTCGGATGTACATTGTCTTTGCTTCACAGTAAGTCTTTGCTGTCGTCCAGCATTCTAGTTTTAATTTGTTGCCAGTTCAGTTTTAGTTTTGTTCTGCATAGCCTTCCCTAAGCTTCAATGCCTTTTCTTAGGGGCACTCACCTTTTGTTTATTCCTGGTTTAAGCACTAGACACCTTTTTTTTACCAGCACGCTGCCTCCCACTGTTTTCGACATTGACAAAGCAATTAGCTACCTGCTGCCACCTACTGATATGGAAGAGTATTCAGTGTTTCCCATAAACTGCCAAGATACCTGTGGCGGTGGGGGCGTGGCTATGGGCGTGGTCACCATGACATCATCGTGTAATTTGCATAATTTACTACAATGATATGATTTTCTCTAAAAAGGCTCAAAAAATGTATACTTACTAATTAATAATAACAGTTGTGTTTTAAACATCCATCCATCCATCCATTTTACAATATTATTACACTTTATGTACATATTTATATACAGATTTGAACAATATGTTATTCACTGAAATATATTTATCAATTGTGGTTCTTACAAAAAATATATCTTATAAAATATAAAAGCTAAAATGTCTCTTAAAGCTCTGCCCCTTTAATTAGTGCATACTAAATAATTTAACTTTAGCCTACTACTACAACCATATTATTTACCAGCAACATAAAGTGAAACAGAGGCAGAGGTGTCCTGCCACAGTCAGTAACAAATAAACAGAAAACAGTAGTGGTCAAGTACAAATAAGGCAACAAGAGAAGTATCCTACACTTCTCTTTTGTAAAGTAAATCTGAATAGCCTATATGGGCATCTACATCAACTATATGATTTGCCTGAGAAGCTGGACAGGACCAAAAAAAAAAAAAAAAAAGTTTTTTATTTTTTTTAATTTTTATTTGTGGCGGACGTAATTCTTTCGTGGCGGGCCGCCACAAATAAATGAATGTGTGGGAAACACTGATATTACACGGTTACTCTGCCGAGCTCTAGACAGCACCGACACTCAACAACAACACATCATTTTCAGACTAAAATTACTGATTTGCAAAAAATATTTTTAACCCAAATAAGTGAAATGAGATAATATCCCACGTGTGCCGCGGCACAGTGGTTGAAAAACACTGCACTATCCACTTTAGCCGCCAGATAGCAGTAGAGTGTTAAATATTCAAAAATTTGGTTTGTGGCAATTCGGACTTTGATCACAGCGTCAGTTGCTATGTAGAGAGGCGCTTTCCATCATTTCCAGCAGACTGCATTGCAAAAATGATGACACCCCCCTTTTCCTCTTACGTGAGATTCACCCAGGAATGGTGTCATATGAATCCCTTCCCTACTGTATGAGACCTTCTTGGGATTGGAGACTGCTGCTGTGGCGGTTCTCGAAGACTGAAAGGGAAGTTCGTCTTCCCTTAAAGGCCTACTGAAATGATTTTTTTAAATTTAAACGGGGATAGCAGATCCATTCTGTGTCATACTTGATCATTTCGCGATATTGCCATATTTTTGCTGAAAGGAGAACAACGACGATAAAGGTCGCAACTTTTGGTCGCTGATAAAAAAAAGCCTTGCCTATACCGGAAGTAGCGTGACGTCATCGGAGGAAGGACTCCTCACATTTTCCCATTGTTTACAATGCAGCGAGAGAGATTCGGACCGAGAAAGCGACGATTACCCCATTAATTTGAGCGAGGATGAAAGATTTGTGGATGAGGAAAGTGAGAGTGAAGGACTACAGTGCAGTGCAGGACATATCTTTTTTCGCTCTGACCGTAACTTAGGTACAAGGGTTCATTGGATTCCACACTTTCTCCTTTTTCTATTGTGGATCACGGATTTGTATTTTAAACCACCTCGGATACTATATCCTCTTGAAAATGAGAGTCGAGAACGCGAAATGGACATTCACAGTGACTTTTATCTCCACGACAATACATCGGCGAAGCTCTTTAGCTACTGAGCTAACGTGATAGCATCGGGCTCAAATGCAGATAGAAACTAAATAAATAAATCCCTGACTGGAAGGATAGACAGAAGATCAACAATACTATTAAACCATGGACCTGTAACTACACGGTTAATAATTCCCAGCCTGGCGAAGCTTAACAATGCTGTTGCTAACGACGCCATTGAAGCTAACTTAGCAACGGGACCTCACAGAGCTATGATAAAAACATTAGCGCTCCACCTACGCCAGCCAGCCCTCATCTGCTCATCAACACCCGTGCTCACCTGCGTTCCTGCGATCGACGGAAGGACGAAGGACTTCACCCGATCATCCGTGCGGTCGGCGGCTAGCGTCGGCTAGCGCGTCTGCTATCCAAGTCAAAGTCCTCCTGGTTGTGTTGCTACAGCCAGCCGCTAATACACCCATCCCACCTATAGCTTTTTTCTTTGCAGTCTTCATTGTTCATTAAGCAAATTGCAAAAGATTCACCAACACAGATGTCCAGAATACTGTGGAATTTTGAGATGAAAACAGAGCTTTTTTGTATTGGATTCAATGGGGTACCAATACTTCCGTTTCAACGATTGACGTCACGCGCATACGTCATCATATATAGACGTTTTCACTCGGAAGTTTAGCGGGAAATTTAAAATTGCACTTTATAAGTTAACCCGGCTGTATTGGCATGTGTTGCAATGTTAAGATTTCATCATTGATATATAAACTATCAGACTGCATGGTCGGTAGTAGTGGCTTTCAGTAGGCCTTTAAAATATAAAAAAATGGTCAATTATGACTTTTGTGTTTTGACTAAAAATGCGCGAGAATGCGTTGAACTTTTGTTCAGAATCAACTACTTTGTTCTCATTCATTCGGAGCATAGGGTGGGTTGTTCCACTACAGTCATTGGATACATGCTCAGCTTTGTCCCGCCCACGGAAGTGGAGCGTCTCTTGAGGTGAATGAGAAGTCAGACACGTTGATTAAGGCCCATTGAAATCCTGATTTCCATCATATCAACAATATCTCACAAGTCCATAGTCCCTCAATATTCTCATACACATATTTGAGGCCCACTTCCACACTGAGAATGCCAATGTTGACAAAGGTATGACTCCACGTCCATTCATTAGCTCACGTGCGCTGGTAAGGAAGTGGTTAATTGGGATGGTAAGCCATTCAGTTGTTTGGAGAGCAGTTTCTAGTTCAGCAGCCTTGTGCTGGCTGCAGGGGGAGTGTGAATGGAGGAGGGAGGGGGGTATTATGGGATGTGGGGGTGCAGCTGACTAATTGTTGTAATGTGCTCTAACTGTGCACGACTCTTCCATCTCTGTCGTCCTACATCAGCTTGCCTCAGAGTCCTTCCCTCCTCAGTGGTCTGGAATGCACACTCTGTCATGCACGCATGCACAAATGAGCGCTTGAAAAAGGCCGTCATCCAAACACGTCTGCACCTTTCTTTTTCTTCCGCTCCCTCGGGGAGTCACACCACAATCAAAAAGTTGACCCACCCCTTCACGTTTAGTTTTTTCTGCATTTCATCATGCAGTTTCTTGCACTTGTTGCTGCCAGTGACTTCACTTTAGGATGAGGTTAAAGTCATGCATGTAGTGAAGTGAACACATCATCCTCGTTTCTTGTACTTCTGTTCTAAAGCATCGTAACTTTTCTTTTGCTGGTCCGGTAAAGTCTATATTTAAGTATAAGACAGGTCTTAGAATGTTGCTCCATCATCATCATTTCTTTTTATTCCTTTCATGAAAATGCATATATACAAGCCACGTACAGTTGACACTTTCATTATTTTTTGTTTCTTATACATTTCCATGATCAGAAAAGAGCAGCAGTCGACCTCCAGGGTCCCAACTCTCTCTTATTGATAAACTAACTGCTATCTTTCTTTTATTACTGAATACCATAAATTTAGTCATTTCCAAATTTAAAGATCATTTATTTACATCAAACCACAATTTTAGTTTAACCATTTCCTCTTCAATATTATCGGCTAAGATTTTCAAGTCATCTCCTGAACAGTATAAATGTGTATCGTCTGCCAATAATACGTACTGTAAACATTTCTAAACCTCACAAATATCATTCATTCATAAAATAAAAAGTTTGGGTCCTAAAATGGAACCGTGTTGCTTCTCCTTGATCCAGGTCACTGTGTTCTCAGGACATTGAGTAGATCACAACTGGAGTGTTGAGAAACTTCAGATGTTTTGCCTCTTATTGGAGCAGGCGTCATCAGTTCATGCTCACAGACTAAGGACAGCTTTAGTCTGAGGGCATGGTGCAGGATCTAAAGTATTTACCGTATTTTTCGGACTATAAGGCACACTTAAAGTACTTTCATTTTCTCAAAAATCGACAGTGCGCCTTATAACCCGGTGCGCCTAATGTACTGCATAATTCTGGTGGTGCTTACTGACCTCGAAGCAATTTTATTTGGTACATGGTGTAATGATAAGTGTGATCAGTAGATGGCAGTCATACATAAGAGATACGTGTAGACTGCAAGATGATGGCAGTAAACAACACCGAAACTTTAACTGTTCCATTGAGAATATAGAACATTACACACGGCACTCATAAATCTGTCAAAATGTTTTTAGTACGACTTTGGTAAGCTATGAAGCCGCACCGCTTGATGGATTGTCGGCGCATTAAACATACGAGTATTATTATGGTGTGTGTATAAGGCATACTTGCCAACCTTGAGACCTCCAATATCGGGAGGTGGGGGGTAGGGGGGGGGA
Source organism: Entelurus aequoreus (assembly GCF_033978785.1). NCBI lineage: Eukaryota > Metazoa > Chordata > Actinopteri > Syngnathiformes > Syngnathidae > Entelurus > Entelurus aequoreus. Next base: position 16,935,813 of record NC_084731.1, on the reverse strand, counting down.
GGGGTGTTGGGGTCGGGGGGCGTGGTTGGGGGCGTGGTTATTTACCGCTAGAATTCACCAACTCGAGAATTTCATATATATTTCATATATATATATATATATATATATATATATATATATATATATATATATATATGTATATATATATATATATATATATATATATATATATATATATATATATATATATATATATATATATGTATATATATATATATATATATAGTGGGGCAAAAAAGTATTTAGTCAGCCACCCATTGACAATCAATGGGTGGCTGACTAAATACTTTTTTGCCCCACTGTATATATATATATATATATATATATATATATATATATATATATATATATATATATATATATATATATATATATATATATATATATATGTATGAAATACTTGACTTTCAGTGAATTGTAGCTATATATATATATTTATTTTATTTACATAAAAGAAATACTTGAATTATCTATCCATTAGATGGCAGTATTGTCCTGTTTAACTTCTCTGTTCATGACTGAGAAATCATTTCGGCCACCGTGTTCAATGGAGAAGTCTGTTCTACATATTTACAGGCAACTTACACCTTCCCCTTCAAACTGTCCTGGATGAACTGAAATTCTTGTTTCCATTCGTTTTGGAACTTGCAAGCGTATTTATATTGTGGGAAAGCGGACGTGAGAATAGGCTGTCCCCACTCAGTCTCAGGTCCGCATTGAGCTGGAGGGGGCGTGGCCTCCAGCTCCGGCTGAATACCGGGAGTTTGTCGGGAGAAAATCTCTGCCGGGAGGTTGTCGGGAGAGGCGCTGAATAACGGGATTCTCCCGCTAAAAACGGGAGGGTTGGCAAGTATGGTATAAGGACCGCAAAATGGCACCTATTAGCAGACATATTACCCGGCGTTTTGTTTCACAATATTATGCAAAACACCTTTTCTTACATTCTGGTACCTGCCGATGTGTATTTGGGATCTGCATAAGTCCTGAAAATGTGCACGCGTCCGCAATTGTAGTCTGTGACGACGCCGTAGTCGATAAGCTTCTTCTTTTTCTCTATCTTCTTGTTATGTGACATTCATCTTCCGCTGTTGCCATTTCTAATATAAAGTAATGTAAAGTTCTTACTTATATGTGACCTGTGCTGGCAAAATGAGTCACAATGAGGAAATTTTAAAAACTGAGTTATTGTTATTTACACATTCTCCATCTAAAGACCTTCAAAATGATATATGGTTTGTTGGAATCGGACAGAAAATGACCGAGTTACATCCGATTGAAGTCGACCAAGTTTGAGGGTCCGTTTTGAGAAAAACCAGCTTAAAGATTACTGTTCCAGAACAGAATGTTCCAAAACAAAACTCCATAGCAACCTTACCTTAAAAGTCCTTGTAGCAACACCAAAATTGGTACAATTAAAGTCAAATCCCATGTCTAAAGGAAAAATATACACTACCGTTCAAAAGTTTGGGGTCACATTGAAATGTCCTTATTTTTGAAGGAAAAGCACTGTACTTTTCAATGAAGATAACTTTAAACTAGTCTTAACTTTAAAGAAATACACTCTATACATTGCTAATGTGGTAAATGACTATTCTAGCTGCAAATGTCTGGTTTTTGGTGCAATATCTACATAGGTGTATAGAGGCCCATTTCCAGCAACTATCACTCCAGTGTTCTAATGGTACAATGTGTTTGCTCAGAAGGCTAATTGATGATTAGAAAACCCTTGTGCAATCATGTTCACACATCTGAAAACAGTTTAGCTCGTTACAGAAGCTACAAAACTGACCTTCCTTTGAGCAGATTGAGTTTCTGGAGCAGCACATTTGTGGGGTCGATTAAACGCTCAAAATGGCCAGAAAAAGAGAACTTTCATCTGAAACTCGACAGTCTATTCTTGTTCTTAGAAATGAAGGCTATTCCACAAAATTGTTTGGGTGACCCCAAACTTTTGAACGGTAGTGTATATTCAACTCTATTGAAAACGGTTATGTACAAAAATTTCAACACTGTTATGTCACAGTTTTTTTGTTCACTGGTCAGTTTGTCAGCTGGTCAGCTGTCCGTAATATTCCTGACCAGCAGCACTAAGAAGATTCGCCGACTGCAGTGAATTTAGCACACTTGCAACCGCCTGTGTACCCTCTCCACCTTCTAAATCCATTACGGAATGTAAAACAGTCCAACTTATCCACAAAAATAATAATTCAATGTTCGAAGATCACCTTTTTTCACCAAATATTCCGCTCGAATTACTGTGTTGTTTTTCATCAGGGCGCTGCCATGATACCACCATGCACCGCGCGGGGTGATTCAACCAATGAGGGTACGCCTCACAGCGACCGCTTAGCAACAAGCCGGATTTGTTTACGTCGGGACAGGTTTAAAAATTCGAATTCTATTGGTTCAGAATGGCGTCATCGGGAATTCCATGCTCATTTTTAGAAAGTAGGTAAACTTGGCGTCACAATGATACCAAATATGGCTAGGGGGATTCCCCCTTATTGCCGCGAGTGAGCGTTGAAAACACTTGATTTTCTCAAGGAATTTTAACACAAAGGACTAATTTCTGAAGACATACCTCGTACAAAACCTTCAAATAAAGGTGATTTAAGATGTTTTCTTGCTATTTCGATGATTGAGATCGCTAGATTGTGGCTTTATGGACTCATTTTTGTGAAAATCTCAATTTCAACCAAGATACATTTTTTTCACTTATTTGCCTGTAGGTCAAAATTAGCCTGTGCGCATTCCGACTCATTTTGCCAGCACGGGTCACATATCTGTCAGTAAACTCGCCATGAAAGCCCTAAAACATACCGGTGTAGTGAGTTTATTTTATTCACCCAAGGAACTTTAGTTATTAGAGAGTGCCGGTCGGACGGTTTTTCACGGGTTGTTGCACTAGTGAGCCACGGATGAGAAGGTGTTGCTCCGTTATTGATTGAAGTAAAGTGTGAATGTCATTAAAACAGTTAGCTCCATCTTTTGACACTTTTTCCACTCCCGTCCTTGCACGCTACACCGCTACAACAAAGATGACGGGGAGAAGACGCTGTCCAAGGTGAGCCACGTAAATAAGACCGCCCACAAAACGGCGCATCCTGAAACGACTGTCAGAAAGCGGCTTGAAAAGGATCTGTAAAACATCATCTATGCCAGTGGTCCCCAACCTTTTTGTAGCTGCGGACCGGTCAATGCTTGAAAATTTGTCCCACGGACCAGGGGTGGGGGGTGAGGGGTGGGTGAATGGAGGTTTTTTTTTTTTTTTTTTTTTTTTTTTTTTTTTGGTTAAAGAAATACAATCATGTGTGCTTACGGACTGTATCCCTGCAGACTGTATTGATCTATATTGATATATAATGTATATACTGTGTTTTTATGTTGATTTAATTAAAAAAAAAAAGTTTTTTTTTTTTTTTTTTTAAATTTCTTGTGCGGCCTGGTACCAATCGGTCCACGGACCGGTACTGGGCCGCGGCCCGGTGGTTGGGGACCACTGATCTATGCAACATTTTGACCAAAGAACCACCATAATGCACCTTATAATCCGGTGCACCTTAGTAGACCCGCTCATCAGCAGTGCGCCTTATGATCCGGTGCGCCCTATGGTCCAGAAAATACGGTATACATTTGAAAAAACGATTTTGTTAAATGATAGAGCACATGGTCTCTGCTCCTCCTCCTCCTCCTCCTCCTCCTCCTCAGTTCTCCACATACAAAGAGTCCCCAGTAGATAGAAGGGGTGAGCCACACCTCAACGCACTGAAGCGACAGACACTGATTGAAACTCATTTGCATATAAATTGACAATGAATCGTGTTTGGTGTCCGTCTTTAATGTTTTTACTCCACCTTTGACCTAAAAATGAAATAGGAACCATGTGATGTATACCTTCCCCACTGCCCCCCCATCTGAAATCTGACTGTTATGGAGGGGGTACAATAGAGGCTGGTATGAGATTTTGCAAACAGAACCTCCCCTCTCACCCATGTTCCCAACATCCACCCTTTCCTGTCCTCCTCTGTGAGTCATGTCCTCCCTGCATTCTTTCATCTCTTTCCTCCCCTTCTTCTCCAGCCAATATTCTCCCATTTTTTTTTATCATCCAAGCATTTTTTTTTACATGTTGATTCTTTCCCCTTACTCAAACTTAGTGTTTTTCGGGCTATAAGGCTCACTTAAAATCCTTTCATTTTCTCAAAAATCGACAGTGCCCCTTATAACCTAGTACGCCTAAAGTACGGAATAATTCTGTTTGTGCTTACCGACTTCGGAGCAATTTTATTTGGTACATGGTGTAATAATAAGTGTGACCAGTAGATGGTAGTCATACGTAAGAGATACGTGTAGACTGCAATATTGTCAGGTTCAAACACTGATGACATCTATTAAACAGACAAGAAGCAAGGAATCATGCAGAGACAGAGTTCAATTTAGCTCATGAGGAGAACGCATGGAGCTGCACACTTAGTCAGTCTCGCCCTACGCTCTAAGGTACAGCTCCCGCGTCCCTCTATCTATTCAGGAGTTCCACAGTCAACATCGCTGAGGCCGCCTGTAAAAGGAGTGGTCACACATATCATGCAAAACAGCTCCAGTACGCACAATACGTGACGGAATGTGCTGGGGCCTTGTGATTTCGCCTTGTATCGGCTTCGTCTGCGTGCTGTCGTCTTATCTTCGTTGAGGTCATTGAAGTCCTTGGCTGTTAGCGGGCTAAAACAAAGATGACATCTGCGGCTGAGGCCACACCTCAGACAAAAAGTTTTTGTCCTTGCACAGATAGAAAAAGTACAGCTTGAGCACAATAGCTAATAACTATAGCAACGGACTTTAAGCATACTAAAGTTGTGTTATAATATATATACCGTATTTTTCGGAGTATAAGTCGCTCCGGAGTATAAGTCGCACCGGCCGAAAATGCATAATAAAGAAGGAAATAAACATATATAAGTCGCACTGGAGTATAAGTCGCATTTTTTGGGGAAATTTATTTGATAAAAGCCAACACCATGAATAGACATTTGAAAGGCAATTTAAAATAAATAAAGAATAGTGAACAACAGGCTGAATAAGTGTACGTTATATGAGGCATAAATAACCAACTGAGAACGTGCCTGGTATGTTAACGTAACATATTATGGTAAGAGTCATTCAAATAACTATAACATATAGAACATGCTATACGTTTACCAAACAATCTGTCACTCCTAATCGCTAAATCCCATGAAATCTTATACGTCTAGTCTCTTACGTGAATGAGCTAAATAATATTATTTGATATTTTACGCTAATGTGTTAATAATTTCACACATAAGTCGCTCCTGAGTATAAGTCGCACCCCCGGCCAAACTATGAAAAAAACTGCGACTTATAGTCCGAAAAATACGGTACATGATTATTCTAACAAATATAACGCCAGTAAACAACACCAAAACTTTAAATGTTCCATTGAAAATATAGAACATTACACACGGCACTCAAAAATCTGTCAAAATGTTTTAGTATGACTTTGAAGTTGGACCACTTGACGGACTGTCGGCCCATTACGGCTACCGTAGTCATAGATACAAGTATTACTATGGTGTGTGTATAAGGACCGCAAAATGGCACCCATTCACAATATCATGCAAAACCAACTTCTCTTACTTTTTGGTACCTGCTGATGTGTATTTGGGATCTGCATAAGTCCTGAAAACTTGCGCACGTCCGCCACTGTAGTCCGTCCCAATGCCGTAGTCGATAAGCTTCTCTATCGTCTTGTTATGGGACATTCATCCACTGCTTTTGCCATTTCTAATATAAAGTAGTGTAAAGTTCTTACTTATATCTGTCAGTAAACTCGCCATGAAAGCGCTAAAACATACCGGTGTAGTGAGTTTACGTTATTCATCCAAGGAATTTTAGTTATTAGAGACGTTTTTTCACGGGACACATTTTCGGTGTTGTTGTTGCACTAATGAGCCATGTATGAGACACTTCTTCCACTCCCGTCCTTGCACGCTACACCGCTACAACAAAGATGACGGGGAGAAGACGCCGTCGAAGGTGAGCCACGTAAATAAGACCGCCCACAAAACTGTCAGAAAGCGACTTGAAGATGATCTGTAAAACATCATCTATGCAACATTTTGACCAAAGAACCACCATTACATGTTATGTAGACCACAAGGAAGTGTTATACATTTAGAAAAAAAAAAAAATAATATGAATGCTGCTGAATGAGCAGCACAGTTACAGTATAAATACATATTTATGAATTAATTAGTCGTCATTGTGGTTTTTAAGCACATGCCTAAAAAAAAACGTACGCTGCCTTTAGAAGTCGAGGGGAAAATAAGAGCCATTAAATGTGTACGTTTTATTATCCGACTAATCGTTAAGATAATCGTTGACTGATCGATTATCAAAATAATTAGAGATGTCCGATAATGGCTTTTTTGCCGATATCCGATATTCCGATATTGTCCAACTCTTAATTACCGATTCCGATATCAACCGATACCGATATATACAGTCGTGGAATTAACACATTATTATGCCTAATTTTGTTGTGATGCCCCGCTGGATGCATTAAACAATGTAACAAGGTTTTCCAAAATAAATCAACTCAAGTTATGGAAAAAAATGCCAACATGGCACTGCCATATTTATTATTGAAGTCACAAAGTGCATTATGTTTTTTTAACATGCCTCAAAACAGCAGCTTGGAATTTGGGACATGCTCTCCTTGAGAGAGCATGAGGAGGTTGAGGTGGGCGGGGTTGGGGGTTGGGGGGTGGGGTAGGGGGTAGCGGGGGGTGTATATTGTAGCGTCCCGGAAGAGTTAGTGCTGCAAGGGGTTCTGGGTATTTGTTCTGTTGTGTTTATGTTGTGTTACGGTGCGGATGTTCTCCCGAAATGTTTTTGTCCTTCTTGTTTGGTGTGGGTTCACAGTGTGGCGCATATTTGTAACAGTGTTAAAGTTGTTTATACGGACACCGTCAGTGTGACCTGTATGGCTGTTGACCAAGTATGCCTTGCATTCACTTGTGTGTGTGAAAAGCCGTAGATATTATGTGATTGGGCCGGCACGCAAAGGCAGTGCCTTTAAGGTTTATTGGCGCTCTGTACTTCTCCCTACGTCCGTTTTAAAAAGTCATACATTTTACTTTTTGAAAACCGATACCGATAATTTCCGATATTACATTTTAAAGCATTTATCGGCCGATAATATCGACATCCCGATATTATCGGACATCTCTAAAAATAATCATTAATTGCGGCCTTATTGTTCACATTACCATCATGTTGTGGTGATGAGCATAATTATTGTTCCAATTTGAAACATCCAAAGATGAAACAAAAACAGAAGTCACTGCACTGGGACTATTTTATTTTTACTTCTGTGTTACATCACATATTGCTTCCAGTGGTCCGTAACATTTCCAGCTGTGGTCACATGTTGGCACGGAGCCCTCTGAATGTGGTGTCCGTGTTCGTGAGGCCTGGGGTTTATCCTCCTCTTTTGGAAGCTGAGAGTGTGGCTTTGTTCCACCTCCTTCTTTGGGGGGGGGGGTTTTGCCCCAGCAACTTCCAAGGTAAACACGGCTGTTAAGCCACAGCAGCCTCTGATGTGAGTACTCTTAGCATTACGTCTTTGGTCGCACATCGTTTGAGTTCACGGCTCAGGCTTCTGACTGTGCCCGGGACTTTTCTAGAGTGCTAACATCAACACCATAAGCCTTCCCTACTGAATTAAAAAAAAAAAAAAAAAAGTCTGTTTCCACCCTGACACACATTTTCATCTGAGACATTTTCAGGCCTGCCAGAATGTGCTACAATGGCATAATCATTATTTATTTCTTCTTTTACACATTGAGTTTCAATAATGGGTTTTTGCTGAAATATTTGAACATACACTTGTTTATACAGTCACGATCAACAAAAATGGAGCTGTTTGGCCACAATACCCAGCAATATGTTTGGAGGAGAAAAGGTGAGGCCTTTAATCCCAGGAACACCACTCCTACCGTCAAGCATGGTGGTGGTAGTATTATGCTCTGGGCCTGTTTTGCTGCCAATGGAACTGGTGCTTTACAGAGAGTAAGTGGGACAATGAAACCTCCAAATTCTTCAGGATAACCCATTTTTTTACTGAATGGGACACCCAAAATGTACATGAAAATAAAGAAAGTGGGATTTACAATATTAACTAGGGGTGTAGGAAAAAATCGATTCGAATTTGAATCGCAATTCTCACGTTGTGCGATTCAGAATCGATTCTCATTTTTAAAAAATCGATTTTTATTTTTTTTAATTTAATTTTTATTTTTTTTTTTTAAATTAATGAATCCAACAAAACAATACGCAGCAATACCATAACAATGCAATCCAATTCCAAAACCAAACCCGACCCAGCAACACTCAGAACTGCAATAAACAGAGCAATTGAGAGGAGACACAAACACGACACAGAACAAACCAAAAGTAGTGAAACAAAAATGAATATTATCAACAACAGTATCAATATTAGTTACAATTTCAACATAGCAGTGATTAAAAATCCCTCATTGACATTATCATTAGACATTTAGTTTGAGATGCGATGCAAGTGTAAGCCACTGTGACACTATTGTTCATATTTTTTGTAATTTTTTTAAAAATTTATTCTTGTAATGATAATATCAATGAGGGATTTTTATTCACTGCTATGTTGAAATTGTTACTAATATTGATACTGTTGTTGATAATATTCATTTTTGTCTCACTACTTTTAGATTGTTCCGTGTCATGTTTGTGTGTCCTCAATTGCTCTGTTTATTGCTATTCTGAATGTTGCTGGGTAGGGTTTGGTTTTGAGATTGTATTGCATTATTATGGTATTGTTGTGTATTGTTTTCATTTAAAAAAAAAAATTAAAAAAAATCGCTTTTGAATCGAGAATCGTGTTGAATTGAAAAAAAAAAATCGATTTTGAATCGAATCGTGACCCCAAGAATCGATTTTGAATCGAATCGTGGGACACCCAAAAATTCACAGCCCTATGAACAATAAAACACTGAATATTAACAACATATGAACATCTTTACCTTCTCAGATCAGCTCCTCCATAGTTGTGTATCTTTTACAATCAAGCAAAACAAAACAACAATGTAACAAACAGCAAAATATAAATGCAAAGTGCAATAAAAACCTACAATATGGTATACAGTCGTGGTGGTCAAAAGTTTACAAACACAAACATATTGCTGGGTATTGTGGCCAAACAGCTCAATTTTTGGTTTCATCTGACATCACATGGACAAAGATAAGACCTTCTGGAGGAAAGTTCTGTGGTCAGATGAAACAAAAATTGAGCTGTTTGGCCACAATATCCAGCAATATAAATGGATAGATGGATGTTTGAAGGAGAAGAGGTGAGGCCTTTAATCCCAGGAACACCATGCCTACCGTCAAGCATGGTGGTGGTAGTATTATGCTCTGGGCCTTTTTTGCTGCCAATTGAACTGGTGCTTTACAGAGAGTAAATGGGACGATGAAAAAGGAGGATTACCTCCAAATTCTTCAGGACAACCTAAAATCATCAGCCCGGAGGTTGGGTCTTGGGCGCGGTTGGGTGTTCCAAATAGGACGATGACCGCAAACACACTTCAAAAGTGGTAAAGGAACGGCTAAATCAGGCTAGAATGAAGGTTTTAGATTGGCCTTCCCAAAGTCCTGACTTAAACGTGTGGACAATGCTGAAGAAACAAGTCCATGTCAGAAAACCTTATAACCCGGTGCGCCTAATGTACGGAATAATTCTGGTTGTGCTTACCGACCTCGAAGCTATTTTATTTGGTACATGGTGTAATGATAAGTGTGACCAGTAGATGGCGGTCACACATAAGAGATACGTGTAGACTGCAATATGAAGGCAGTCACACATAAATATACGTGTGGACTGCAATATGACTCAAGTAAACAACACCAACATTGTATATGTTCCGTTGAAAATATAGAACATTACACACAGCACTGAAAAATCTATCAAAATGTTTTAGTAGGACTTTGGTAAGCTATGAAGCCGCACCGCTTGATGGATTGTACTGTGCTTCAACATAGGAGTATTATTATGGTGTGTGTGTATAAGGTAAAACATATTATCTGGCGTTTTGTTTCGCAATACTATGCAAAAGCAACTTTTCTTACCTTATGGTACCTGCTGATCTTTGTTTGAGATCTGCATAAATCCTGAAAAATTGGAGTCGATAAGCTTCTTCTTTTGAAGATGATCTGTAAAATATATTCTAAGCAACATTTTGACCAAAGAACCACCATTAACTGTTATGCAGACCACAAGGAAGTGTTTTCAATTTAGAAAAAAGTAATAATTATATGACTCCTTTAAAGCGCCTTATAATACGGTGCGCCTTATATATGAAAAAAAGATCGAAAATAGACCATTTTTCAGCAGTGCGCCCTATGGTCCGGAAAATACGGCGAATATGTTTAACCTGGCTATGACATAAACAGTGATCATATATTATTTTATATAAATAATGTCCATGTTTCTAATGCTATTTTTCTCTTTTTCATGGTCCTGATTCTTCCAATGCACATCAGGTAAGGCAATTACAGGTCTTATTATAAATGTGCCTCACCCCAAACTGCAAAGATCCTTCTGCTATTTCTGCTATTTGTATTTGTTTAATTTAATTTAATTTGCACACACACAGAAAGTGGGGGAAAAAAACAATATACAATTTAAAGCAAACAAATGTGTGGAACAGGTTAAGAAGGACCTAAGATCTCGGAAAGAAACCTGCCCCAAAACGGCACAATTTACACAGCAGTAAAAAAATAAAATGAATAAATAAACAAATAATAACAAAATAAACTAGACAAGTCACATGCAATACATATGACATACAACACACATCAATATCATAATTCACTTCAGACCAGAATGGACTTCCTATTTTTTTTAACAGAATAAAGTGTAGTTGTAGATTAAAGAGAGCTCCCAAAAGGGACAAGCGGTAGCAAATGGATGGATGGATGGTGGCAGTTTATTCCAAAGAGAGGCTCCTTTGTATTTTAGCGTGCATTTCTTAGTTGACGTTCTACATAAAGGTAGATGAAAGCCATGACAGTGTGTTGTTGAGTAAGTATTTCAGAAGAAGATGTAAAAAAACATTGAAAACTATTGGTAAATCAACAAAAAAATGGACATAAAAATAGATATAAAATATATGTTCACATTAAATATTGTCAAGATACTGTCTTTTTTTGAAAGGAGGAGCATTGGGAAAAAAAATCATTATTCTCAAACATTTATTTTGGATTCGTAAGATATTATAAAGGTATGAATGACAGGTATCACCCCAAATACTATTGCAATACATTATATATGGGTATGTTAAACCAGGGGTCGGCAACCCAAAATATTGAAAGAGTCATATTGGACCACAAATACAAAAAAAATATTCGTCTGGAGCCGCAAAAAATTAAAAGTCTTATACAAGTGTTACAATGATAATAATAAAAATAATAATATATAATATAATAAGGAACAATTTCCCGTGTGGATCAATAAAGTTTGTCTAAGTCTAATGAAGGCAACACATGATGTACGCGTCTATATTAGCTATATTAGCCTACTATCAAAGGCTGACGCAAATCTTCGTTGACAGAAATGCATTTTAAATTTAATTCTGCACATTTTTGCAACATTGGAAATCATTAGTAAAATGGAGGCTTCTCACAGGATGAGATAACTCCTGGAAATGACTGTCTCAGAATGGCCAAAGGTATAGATGTGTGTGTCCAAGTTAAAGGAAACGGCAGGCTGTCTTCTTCTAATTGATTTATTACAATCTTTGCAAGCTGGGTAACGTTTGTTGTGGTCTGGAACAACATGGCGCACAAACAACTATGAGAAATGCAGCCATAGTATGTCATGAGACATGCAAATATAAATTAAATACACAGAGGACATAAGTAAAGGAAATTAAATGAGCTCAAATATACCTACAAACAAGGCATAATGATGCAATATGTACATACAGCTAGCCTAAATAGCATGTTAGCATTGATTAGCTTGCAGTCATGCGCTGACCAAATATGCCTGATAAGCACTCCAACAAATCAATAACATCAACAAAGCTCACCTTTGTGCATTCACGCACAGTATAAAGCATTTGGTGGACAAAATGAGACAAAGAAGGAGTGGCATAAGTGGAAGGCTCAGACTCCCAAAATGCAACACGGAACGACACAGAAAGTCCTTCATACCGACAGCCATCAGACTGTATAATGCATATGTTCCTTTTGACTTTACATGTACTGTAAATGTATAATGTATTTATATTATTCACATGTGAATAATGCTGTATAATAGACTGTATTTATGTTACTCACATGTGAATAATGCTGTATAATAGACTGTATTTATATTATTCACATGTGAATAATGCTGTATAATAGACTGTATTTATGTTACTCACATGTGAATAATGCTGTATAATAGACTGTATTTATGTTATTCACATGTGAATAATGCTGTATAATAGACTGTATTTATATTATTCACATGTGAATAATGCTGTATAATAGACTGTATTTATATTATTCACATGTGAATAATGCTGTATAATAGACTATTTATATTATTCACATGTAAAAAATACCTAAGTGTTATTGTATATTGTGAGCGAACTGTGGTGCTGAATTTCCCCCAGGGATCAATAAAGTACTTTCTATTCTATTCGATAAAACACGTCTTTCTGTGGCAGCGTTGGAGAAAGTCGTACATGTAAACAAACTACGATGAGTTCAAGGGTCGCTGAAATTAGTAGGACAAAACGGTGCTCGCCAAATACTCTCGTCAGTGAAGCATGTGTAACATAAACAGTGGGATTTCTTGTGTCATGTTTGTTCTCCTACAGAAAATATATTAAAACAAAAAATATGTATTTTTTCTTCATCTTTTTCCATTTTCACACATCTCTGAAAGAGGTCTAGGGAGCCACTGGGGCGGCGCTGAAGAGCCGCGGGTTGCTGACCCTCGTATTAAACAAAAGTATAATGTCAAAATTAGAGATGAGTCCGATATTATCGGCCGATAAATGCTTTAAAATGTAAAAACGGAAATTATCGGTATCGGTTTCAAAACGTAAAATGTATGACTTTTTAAAACGCCATCGGTTTCAAAAAGTAAAATGTATGACTTTTTAAAACGCCGCTGTGTACACGGACGTAGGGAGAAGTACAGAGCGCCAATAACCCTTAAAGGCACTGCCTTTGCGTGCCGGCCCAATCACATAATATCTACGGCTTTTCACACACACAAGTGAATGCAAATCATACTTGGTCAACAGCCATACAGGTCACACTGAGGGTGGCGTATAAACAACTTTAACACTGTTACAAATAGGCGCCACACTGTGAACCCACACCAAACAAGAATGACAAACACATTTCGGGAGAACATCCGCACCGTAACACAACATTAACACAACAGAACAAATACCCAGAACGCCTTGCAGCACTAACTCTTCCGGGACACTACAATATACACCCCCCGCTACCCCAAAAATCCCGCCCCCCCAACCCCGCCCACCTCAACCTCCTCATGCTCTCTCAGGGAGAGCATGTCCCAAATTCCAAGCTGCTGTTTTGAGGCATGTTAAAAAAACATAATGCACTTTGTGACTTCAATAATAAATATGGCAGTGCCATGTTGGCATTTTTTTCCATAACTTGAGTTGATTTATTTTGGAAAACCTTTGTTACATTGTTTAATGCATCCAGCGGGGCATCACAACAAAATTAGGCATAATAATGTGTTAATTCCACGACTGTATATATCGGTATCGGTTGATATCGGAATCGGTAATTAAGAGTTGGACAATATCGGATATCGGCAAAAAAGCCATTATCGGACATCTCTAGTCAAAATACAAGAATGATTAATAAAACAACAAACTTTACTCATCTTGCTATAGACAAGTTCCGTATGTTGTTTCCAACAAGTAATTTTTCATCAACAATAACTCCCAAGAATTTGGTTTGAGACGCCGAGCTAGTTTTGATGTGATCAAAAATAATTTCACCTCTTCTTTTTTAAAGCTTTTGCTTTTTTTTTTTTTTTTAAATAATAAGTGACAACTTATTAATTTTAAACCATTCAGAAATATTTGACAGGTCAATATTAGAATGGGATATTCAAAGAAAAGTATAATCTGCAAACATAAGAGGCAGTACATTCTTACTAACGTTTTACATTGATATAGATTATAAATAAAAGGGGTCCCAAAATGTACCCTTGAGGAACCCCAGAAAGTAACGTAGCTCTGTTAGAATTTTGATTATTAATAGAATTTTCTTAAGTCCACCAATTGTTGACAAAAGTCACTAAAGTCAGACAATAAAACAGTTTGGCATTCTTATATGGACAGTCTGGGCGTGTTTGTATGCTTTAGGAGTTGGAGGCTATTTTGTGACGTATAGACAAACATACAGTGTACATACTGAGCTAAATGTCTTTTTCTTTTTTTACCCCTACAAAGAAGACAACTTTATTCTCCACTCAACCGGTTTAACCGTGTCACTAAACTGACATGTCGTACTTTTTCTATCCCTCTGATCTCCCAAACATCCAGGCTGTGCTGAGGATACAGCTTCACACCTCAGCAGAGGCCTGTAAACAAAGCTAACATGGAACGACAGCATGATAAATCGCACAGAGGGACGCGGTTTGCTGTGTACATGTGTTCAAAACACACGTCGGGGTCGTTATTACAGCTCGTCACTCTGAACACTCGTATCTGAAAGCAGCCTCGCCTGTGGAGATGAATTGAAATCAATTGAATTTGTGCCTTTCCCTCCCGAACCACCACAATTTTGATATGTAACATGCCTTATAAAAAGAAAAACAAACATTGCAATGACATGTACTAGAAACAACTACATTAGTTTTATGAAATAATGTGATAATATTGTTCAGCATTTACCTTGGGAGGCGTTCGGGTGGCATCCTGACCAGATGCCCGAACCACCTCATCTGGCTCCTCTCCACATGGAGGAGCAGCGGCTTTACTCTGAGTTCCTCCCGAATGACAGAGTTTCTCACCCTATCTCTAAGGGAGAGCCCCGCCACCCGGCGGAGGAAACTCATTTCGTCCGCTTGTACCCGTGATCTTGTCCTTTCGGTCATAACCCAAAGCTCATGACCATAGGTGAGGATGGGAACGTAGATCGACCGGTAAATTGAGAGCTTTGCCTTCCGGCTCAGCTCCTTCTTCACCACAACGGATCGATACAGCGTCCGCATTACTGAAGACGCCGCACCGATCCGCCTGTCGATCTCACGATCCACTCTACCCTCACTCGTGAGCAAGACTCCGAGGTACTTGAACTCCTCCACTTGGGGCAAGATCTCTTCCCCAACCTGGAGATGGCACTCCACCCTTTCCCGGGTGAGAACCATGGACCCGGTCGTTTCACACTCTGCTGCGAACCGATCCAGTGAGAGCTGAAGATCCTGGCCAGATGAAGCCATCAGGACCACATCATCTGCAAAAAGCAGAGACCTAATCCTGCAGCCACCAAACCAGATCCTCTCAACGCCTTGACTGTGCCTAGAAATTCTGTCCATAAAAGTTATGAACAGAATCGGTGACAAAGGGCAGCCTCACTGGAAACTGGTCCGACTTACTACCGGCAATGCGGACCAAGCTCTGACACTGATCGTACAGGGAGCGGACCGCCACAATCAGACAGTCCGATACCCCATACTCTCTGAGCCCTCCCCACAGGACTTCCCGGGGGACACGGTCGAATGCCTTCTTCAAGTCCACAAAGCACATGTAGACTGGTTGGGCAAACTCCCATGCACCCTCAAGGACCCTGCCGAGAGTATAGAGCTGGTCCACAGTTCCACGACCAGGACGAAAACCACACTGTTCCTCCTGAATCCGAGGTTCGACTATCCGGCGTAGCCTCCTCTCCAGTACAACTGAATAGACCTTACCGGGAAGGCTGAGGAGTGTGATCCCACGATAGTTGGAACACACCCTCCGGTTCCCCTTCTTAAAGAGAGGAACCACCACCCCAGTCTGCCAATCCAGAGGTACCGCCCCCGATGTCCACGCGATGTTGCAGAGTCTAGTCAACCAAGACGGCCCCACAGCATCCAGAGCCTTAAGGAACTCCAGGCGGATCTTATCCACCCCCGGGGTCTTGCCTTGGGGAGCAGACTTTTGTAGGGGTCTCCTATGGGCTGCTTCTCCGTCGTGTAACAATAGAAACAAGGAAATCGCTCTTTCGACATGGATGTACAAAACCAGTGAAGTTAGCACATTGTGTAATTCGTAAATAAAAACAGAATACAATGATTTGCAAATCATTTTCAACTTATATTCAATTGAATAGACTGCAGAGACAAGATATTCACTCTTTTACTATGAAGCCACGCTGTTGTAACACGTGGCTTGGCATTGTCTCGCTGAAATAAGCAGGGGCGTCCATGATAACGTTGCTTGGATGGCAACATATGTTGCTCCAAAACCTGTATGTACCTTTCAGCATTAATGGATGTGTAAGTTACCCATGCCTGGGGCACTAATACACCCCCATACCATCACAGATACTGGCTTTTGAACTTTGCGCCTATAACAATCCGAATGGTTCTTTTCCTCTTTGTTTGGTGACCCTCGCCGCATCCTTGTTTGTGAATGACTGAGCATTTCATGGAAGCTGCTTTTATACCCAATCATGGCACCCACCTGTTCCTAATTAGCCAGTTCACCTGTGGGATGTTCCAAATAAGTGTTTGATGAGCAGTCCTCAACTTTCTCAGTCTGCTCTAAGAAACATTTGTAAGTTTTACAATACAACTAAAGCAATTCTTACCTACTAAACTATTCCATGTGTGAATTCTGTAGGAGTGTTTCCATGCATATTGGTGTGTGCTATTGTAATGTAGCATTAGTTGACAATGACTTCTGTTTTGTTTTGATCAACCGTTTTACTGCCGTGTGACAAGCACCATTTGGAAACAATTAAAATATGTAAATAAACATTTACAAAATATTTCCTTGGAAATGACTAATTTCACAAAGTATATTTCAGCGGCTTTTAGTCCGGTGTGGCTAATATATGAAAATATATATATTTCTTCTAAATTTTAGTGTGTGCGGCTTATATACCAACGCGCTCTTGAGCCCGGAAAAATATGGTAGTTGTTTGTTGCAGCCCGAGTCATGAAATGTCGCGACATTGCTGGTTTTACGAGCGGAGGAGCATGTTCGGCAGCACACAATCACGGAGTACTAACAAGCAGACAGTGTGTGGACAGAATAGGGAGAATGGACACATTTTGGCTTAAAAAGTAAAGATAAAAGTGAAGTTATAACACTGAAACACCCTCAGGAAGAGGTGCTTTAAGACATGGCTAGCTAAAAAAAATCATAAAATAAAGTAAGTTTCTTACAACTATCATTATCACTGCAGGATGAGGAATAGCTAAACATGCTTCACTACACACCTTAGGAGGATACAATAGCTCACCGGCGTCACAATGTAAACAAATGCTATGAGTGGATCTACATCTGACATCCACTGTAATGATACCAAGTACAGGAGTGTATCTAGTCGATACTACTATGATTGCATTAAATCCCTTCACTGGCTTCCTGTTCCACTCAGGATTGAATACAAAGTCGCCCTACTAACCCACCAGTGCCTCCATGGAAATGCCCCCCTCTACCTCAAAGAACTACTCACCCCCAAACCCTCCACACGACACCTCCACTCCGGACAGGCTAACCTCCTCCAACCTCCGAGGACAAAGCTGCGAATAATGGGAGACTGGGCTTTCTGCTCCGCAGCTGCCAGTCTGTGGAACGCTCTCCCTAACCACCTGCGGACACCACAGACTGTGGATGCTTTTAAAAAAGGCTTAAAAAGCCTTCTTTTAAAAAAAATTTAAAAAAAGCTTTTTTTTTTTTTTTTTGATATATACATACTAGTTCTAGCTATTAGGCTGTTCTAGTTTTTATTTTTATTTTTTTTAATTATGTTTTTTATTTTTATTTTTTTAATACACTAGCACTTTGAGGTTGTTTACTCAATGTAACGTGCTTTTTAAAAATAAAATCTATTATTATTATTATTATTATTATTATTATTATTATTATTATTATCTATATTTTTTAGCATCATAATATGTTTATAAACTCAGGAAATATGTCCCTGGACACATGAGGACTTTGAATAGGACCAATGTATGACCCTGTAACTACTTGGTATCAGATCGATACCAAAGTTAGTGGTATCATTCAAAACTAATGTAAAGTATCCAAACAACAGAAGAAGAAGTGATTATTAAATTTTAACAGAAGTGTAGATAGAACATGTTAAAAGAGAAAGTAAGCAGATATTGACAGTAAATGAACAAGTAGATTAATAATTCATTGTAATAATAAACATATGTCTAATGTACCGTAAAAATTTAAAAAAATAAATAAAGCCAATGCCATTTTTTTGTGGTCTCCTTTATTTAGAAAAGTATAAAATAGTATCGAAATACATTTTGGTACCGTTACCACAATATTGTTATGGAGACGACCCCAATAGAGACACAAGACATTGGTATCGTAGTGGTTCACATCATGGATCGTTGCACAATTGTTGGACAAATGTTCCGAAGCCCACTGTGATAGGCTCCTCCCCCCTGCTGCAATCCTGACCAGGAAAATGGTACAGAAAATGGATGGAGACCGGAAGAACATGACACACATTTCAAGCTCCATGTCATCTTTTGACTAACATTCATGTAATATCTTGAGTGAAGCTGAACAAAAAGTACAAACCACAAAAACAGTGAAGTTGGCACGTTGTGTAAATGGTAAATAAAAACAGAATACAACGATTTGCAAATCCTTTTCAACTTATATTCAATTGAATAGACTGCAAAGACAAGATATTTATCGTTCGAACTGAGAAACTTAATTTTCTCCGTAATATCATCGCATACGTGCAGTGATTTGTCCAGATTCTCCGAACCTTTTGATGATATTACGGACCGTAGATGGTGAGATTCCTAAATTCCTTGCGATAGCTCGTTGGGAAATGTTGTTCTTAAACTGTTGGACAATTTGCTCACGCATTTGTTCACAAAGTGCTGACCCAAGGTTTCTCATTGTCATCCCATTGGCTTGAGTTTTTTCTTGCCAATCAATCAATCAATCAATGTTTATTTATTTATCCCTAAATCACAAGTGTCTCAAAGGGCTGCACAAGCCACAACGACATCCTCGGTTCAGAGCCCACATCAGGGCAAGGAAAAACTCACAAGGCAGTGGGACGTCGATGTGAATGACTATGTTATGAATGACTATGTTACGAATTTTATAAGGTCATGATCGGACATTACTTTAGTATACGGGAGTATCATAACTTTGGAGGTGGTGACACCCCTGACAAGCACTAGATCTATCGTATTACCGTTGCGATGCGTGGGTTCATTTATTATTTGTGTAAGACCACAGCTATCAATTATAGTCTGGAGCGCCACGCACGGAGGGTCCGATGGGGTATTCATATGGATATTAAAGTCCCCCATAATGATTATATTGTCGGCGTGCGTCACTAGATCAGCAACAAACTCTGAGAATTCACTGATAAAGTCCAAATAAATAAGGCTCTGGGGGGCGGTAGATAACAGCCAGGTAGAGCGGCAGCGGTGTGACAGACCTCATAGTAAGCACCTCAAACGATTTATATTTATTATTTAGGTTAGGGGGAAGGTTAAAGTTTTCATTGTATATTAGTGCGACCCCCCCACTCCTTTTAAGGGGACGGGCAATATGCGTATTCGCATAGTTAGGAGGAGATGCCTCATTCAGCGCAAAAAAATCGTCTGGTTTGAGCCAGGTTTGGCTGAGACCAATGACGTTAAGATTGTTGTCTCTAAGATGACTTTACGAATATCTAAGGCTTGTGCAGCCCTTTGAGACACTCGTGATTTAGGGCTATATAAGTAAACTTTGATTGATTGATTGATTGACCCTCGCCCCATCCTTGTTTGAGAATGACTGAGCATTTCATGGAAGCTGCTTTTATACCCAATCATGGCACCCACCTGTTCCCAATTACCCTGTTCACCTGTGGGATGTTCCAAAAAAAACGTATTTTTTGCCACTTGTGCAAGCTTTTTTGAAACATGTTGCAGGCATCCAATTCCAAATGAGCTAATATTTGCAAAAAATAACAAAGTTTTCCAGTTGGAACATTAAATATCTTGTCTTTGCAGTCTATTAAATTGAATATAAGTTGAAAAGGATTTGCAAATCTTTGTATTTTGTTTTTATTTACCATTTACTTAATGCGACAACTTCACTGCTTTTGAGGTTTGTAATATCTCGAGTGAAGCTGAACCAAAAGTACTAAATTATTTTTTTTGGTCCATTTCGGATTTAACTGCCGCCAACATAAGAAGGCATTCAAGCACCGGGGCTTGCTCACCACTTGAAGTACCGTGGCTTGTGAGTAAGTGTATAAAATTGGGCGTGTGACAATAAAAAAAGTGGATAACCACAGTAACCACAACACACGATCACACACAACATGATTTGACTTCATGAAGGAGCCGTGGTTCCGTCTGGCTGCAATAATCGTCGGGTGCGCGGTGTTATTTATTGTGCATGTTGCTCTATTAGGCCTGCTGAGTATTAGCTGCCTCTGTAAAGATGGCTCTTTATTTGCTTTTTGTCACTGACTACTTGGATATACTGTACCTTTTGTGTGTCTGTTTTCAAGAAGCCGAACATTGCCGATCTCAGACTTACTTTCACAGAATGATATAATAGGCTTATGTAAGAAAATATTAGACGCACTTTTGTATCTCAGTGACCCAGTAAATACTCAACAAGCATGCAGTGTGACGTAAGATGACACTGCTTTAAATGCACTGGAAATAGGGAAAACTGAACGGGGACCGAGGATTATTTTAATCTACATTTAAATCACTTCCTTGTGGTCTAGATCGGTGTTTCTTAGCCATTGGGCAGGCTTGGGGCGAGCACAAAATATTTTTCTCAGTTGTAATACACTTTTACACCACTTGTGGCAGTAACGACAATCTCAAACAAACAGAAGAAGTCTGGAGCTAAAATCAAGTTTCTCAAGCGCAAAAATTATGACTAAAGTGGTGAAGTTGTATTTTCATTTGCACTTAATTTTTTGGACAGTTTAGCTAAACATATGTATCCTAGATGGATAGATAGATAGATAAATACAGTGTTTCCCATAAACTGACAAGATACCTGTGGCGGTGGGGGCGTGGCTATGGGCGTGGTCACCATGACATCATCGAGTAATTTGCATAACTTACTACAATGATATGATTTTCTCTAAAAAGGCTCAAAAAATGTATACTTACTAATTAATAATAACAGTTTTGTTTTAAACGTCCATCCATCCATCCATCCATCCATCCATCCATCCATCCATCCATCCATTTTACAATATAATTACAACACTTATGTACATATTTATATACAGATTTGAACAATAAGTTATTCACTGAAATATATTTATTAATTGTGGTTCTTACAAAAAATATATCTTATAAAATATAAAAGCTAAAATGTCTCTTAAAGCTCTGCCCCTTTAATTAGTGCATACTAAATAATTTAACTTTAACCTACTACTACAAGCATATTATTTACCAGCAACATAAAGTGAAACAGAGGCAGAGGTGTCCTGCCACAGTCAGTAACAAATAAACAGAAAACAGTAGTGGTCAAATACAAATAAGGCAACAAGAGAAGTATCCTACACTTCTCTTTTGTAAAGTAAATCTGAACAGCCTATATGGGCATCTACATCAACTATATGATTTGCCTGAGAAGCTGGACAGGACAAAAAAAATAAAAAATAGAAAATAAAAAAATTATTTTATTTGTGGCGGACGTAATTATTTCGTGGCAGGCCGCCACAAATAAATGAATGTGTGGGAAACACTGAGATGGATAGATAGATAGGTCTTTATTGTCATTGCACAAGTACAACGAAACTTTGTTTTCAGCACAAACCCGTTCAAGATTAGACAAACAAACAGTGTACAGGGTTACAGAACAGGAACGCTGATGGGTCGCCACAAGGCGCCCTGTAAAAGATGGGGAAAAAGGTAAACGCGGGGGAAGGATGAGTAAAAAAATACAATCTAAACTGGACTCTTAAGGGGGCCCAGTCTGGAGTGGGAAAAAACCTCCATAGCAAAGCACATATACATATTACAACGTACATCTCGAGATATCTAGCAACAGAAATAACTACAAATGTGCGCTACATTCGTTAACCATGTTACAAAAAAGATCAGTTAGAATAATACATAATGTTGGATATAGAGAACATACAAACCCTTTATTTATTAAGTCAAAAATATTAAAGTTTGGTGATTTGGTAAAATTGCAAACAGCTAAAATGATGTACAAAGCAATCTATAACCTGCTACCAAATAATGTACAACATTTCTTCTCAACTAAAGAGGAGAAATATAACCTTAGAGGAAAAAATAATTTAAAACATTTATATGCACGTACAACACTTAAAACTTTTAGCATAACAGTATGTGGAATTAAAATATGGAATGGATTAAGTAAAGAAGTTAAAAATTGTACTAACATGATCCAGTTTAAGAGGTTGTTTAAATGAATAGTGCTTACAAAGTACAAAGAAGAAGAATTATGAGAAAAACTTCCAACCTTATTGAAAATATTCTTCATCTCAGTATGTTAATAATGACTGAATTAATTAATTACATATTACAAACTGTTGTATATACTAATTCATAGATGTTATTTTATTATATAAAAAGGTCAGTAAATGATTTTATATAATTGTAAATGCTTTGAAGTGGGAAAGGGGTAGGATTAAATAAGCTTTGCTTCTTCCTACTCCTTTTCGGGCATGATGTAAATGAAATGATATGAAATTGTGTGATGTATTATGATGTAAATGTGTTCATGTTCGAAATAAACTAAAAGAAAGAAAGAAAGAAAGAAAGAAAGAACAGAGGGAAGGGAGTGCGGGGTCATGGTGGTAGGCCGCAGCTCTCAGGCGCTGACCATCCTTTCATCACCCCTATGGGATTTGCGTCGAGGGCGTTGGGTTGGGGGGGTGGGGTGGTGGTCATTACTTTAGTTTATTAGCACAACACAATTGTATGTACATTTATTTGTAGTTAGTCATTTTTGAGCACCAGTATATTTGTTTAGTACTTACTACTCTAATCAGCCTGACCTAATCCTAAAGTTTAAATAAATAATAATCTTTGTGATTAACACATTATTTTATATCATTTGTAAACTGTAAGTAGGTTAGACATAATTATTAATAAATTATTAACTCAGTGTTAATATTTGAGTAGGCTTTGTGCCCTTCTGAAGTGGAAAAGTTGGGCCTCATGGTCAAAAAAGGTTAAGAACCCCAGGTCTAGATAATATGTACCGGATATGCTTTGGTGTAAATTTTCCTCCACAGACACTTTCATAACCTATTTTTTCAGTCTGTCGGTTTGAATATATATCTTGAAGTCATCGCCGCTATTTTTACGATAGAAAATAAACTTCATAAACATATAAATTCACCCGGTCACAACATTAAGTACTCTCCAATCAATTCAGAGAGCATAAAAAGACTCTCTGATATTTAATATTAAGTTGGAGCTTCTCCACGGGTCGGATTCTTTATTAAACTTGTGTCGTCTGGCGGGTTCAAAATGAACATGCAGGCGGGCAGCACTTTGCCCGGGGGCTGTAGTTTGGACACCCCTGGTTTAACACTAGTACCCGACATTGTAACATTAATAAGTCTTAAGACGATTCATCGTAGGTCCGCTTTGAACTGTCAATATTTCATACATCAACAAGTCTGTTGGCTATTGGGGGTATCAACTAAAAAAAACAAAACCAGTGAAGTTGGCACATTGTGTAATTCGTAAATAAAAACAAAATAAGCAGGGGCGTCCATGATAACGTTGCTTGGATGGCAACATATGTTGCTCCAAAACCTGTATGTACCTTTCAGCATTAATTGTGCCTTCACAGATGTGTAATTTACCCATGCCTTGGGCACTAATACACCCCCATACCATCACACATGCTGGCTTTTCCACTTTGCGCCTATAATAATCCGGATGGTTCATTTCCTCTTTGGTCCGGAGGACACGACGTCCACAGTTTCCAAAAAAAAATTGAAATGTTGACTCGTCAGACCACGGAACACTTTTCCACTTTGCATCAGTCCATTGTAGATGAGCTCGGGCCCAGCGAAGCGTTTCTGGGTGTTGTTGATAAATGGCTTTCGCTTTGCATAGTAGAGTTTTAACTTGCACTTACAGATGTAGCGACAAACTGTATTCACTGACAGTGGTTTTTCTGAAGTGTTCCTGAGCCCATGTGGTGATATCCTTTACACACTGAAGTTGCTTTCTGATGCAGTACCGCCTGAGGGATGGAAGGTCCGTAATATCATTGTTTATGTGCAGTGATTTCTCCAGATTCTCTGAACCTTTTGATGATATTACGGAGCGTAGATGGTGAAATCCCTAAATTCCTTGCAATAGCTCGTTGAGAAATGTTGTTCTTAAACTGTTGGACAATTTGCTCACGCATTTGTTCACAAAGTGGTGACCCTCGCCCCATCCTTGTTTGTGAATGACTGGAAGCTGCTTTTATACCCAATCATGGCACCCACCTGTTCTCAATTAGCCTGTTCACCTGTGGGATGTTCCACATAAGTGTTTGATGAGCATTCCTCAACTTTCTCAGTCTTTTTTGCCACTTGTGCAAGCTTTTTTTGAAACATGTTGCAGGCTTCAAGTTCCAAATGAGCTAATATTTGCAAAAAATAACAAAGTTTTCCAGTTCGAACGTTAAGTATCTTGTCTTTGCAGTCTATTCAATTGAATATAAGTTGAAAAGGATTTGCAAATTATTGTATTCTGTTTTTATTTACCATTTACACAACATGCCAACTTCACTGGTGTTGTTTTGTAAATATCTTTGTGACTCTCCCAGTTATTTTTGATATGACAGCACTGTCATCCATCTATCCATCTTATTGACGCTGAGATTTGAAGATCATACTGCCAGAAGAAAAACCAAACAAAATGACGATGTGAAAGATGACTCTTTAAGAGAGTAAGGAGGGAGGTGTGTCCGCCCGTCACCGTGTCGTCACCACGGTTTGGAAGGAGGCCTCTGTGGTGGATTAAGGCTCAGAACTGGCAGCATGGGACTGGGTGTGCTCCAACTCGAGCCTTATTATAACATGCTGGTGACAAGACTTTTTAAGAAAGTATCAAGCCTTCTTCTGCATGTGCTGCGTGTGGCGTTTTGCAAGTGAAGAGCACAGATTATGTCCCTTTTTGTTCAGAACTTTATTCGAGTCAACGCACACGTGTTGTCCAAGTCTGTAAACACACACGGCTCATGGAGCGTTATCTTTCTTCGTCCTCTGATGGTGCTTGGACGCTGCAAATAATGCACATTTACATAGTTTCTTGTGTTCACAGAAGGAGCACAAGGCACAATGCACGCGTCCTTCTGCATATTTGCAAGCACTGATGCATGACTAACATAATACATAATACCCCCACCCCCAGGGGTCTATACACAGTATTTGTTTATAAAAGTACACCTCTGCACACCATTGTACTAGGGTAGTACCAATACCAATATATATTTAGACACTTTTTGATACTTTTCTACATAAAGGGTACCCACAAAAATGGCATTATTGGCTTTATTTTAACAAAAAATCTTAGGGTACATTGAACATATGTTTATTGTTGCAATTTTGGCCTTAAATAAAATAGTGAACATACTAGACAACTTGTCTTTTAGCAGTAAGTAAGCAAACAAACTATTGTGTCATTTCCATGCTAATATTTTGTCAAAATTATGAGGGACAAACGGTAGAAAATGGATTATTAATCTACTTGTTAATTTACTGTTAATATCTGCTTACTTTCTGTTTCAACATGTTCTATCTACACTTCTGTTAAAATGTAATAATCACTTATTCTTCTGTTGTTTGATACTTTACATTAGTTTTGGATCATACCACAAATTTTTTAAATTTTTTTTTTGGGTATCGATCCGATACCAAGTAGTTACAGTATCATACATTGGTCATGTTCAATGTCCTCATGTGTCCAGGGACGTACTTCCTGAGTTTATAAACATAATATACATTTAAAAAAAATTAAAAAAAGATTTTGCGATGCTAAAAAATATTGATGTAATCATAGTAGTATCGACTAGATACGCTATTGTCCGGTTCAAAACACAGAACTATCTATTACACAAGACAAGAAGAAGGAATCAGGCAGAGACAGAGTTGAATTTTGCTCATGGGGAGAGACGTATTGTGCTGTACACTCAGTTACAGTTATTGCAATAAAAGGACAATTTTGGCCTTAAATAATATAGTGAACATACTACACAACATGTCTTTTAGCAGTAAGTAAGCAAACAAACTATTGCGTCATTTCCATTCTATTATTTTGTCAAAATTATGAGGGACAAACGGTAGAAAATGGATTATTAATCTACTTGTTCATTTACTGTTAATATCTGCTTACTTTCTGTTTCAACATGTTCTATCTACATTTCTGTTCAAATGTAATAATCCCTTATTCTTATGTTGTTTGATACTTTACATTAATTTTGGATGATATCACAAATTTGGGTATCAATCTGATACCAAGTAGTTACAGGATCATACATCGGTCATATTCAAAGTCCTCATGTATTTCCTGAGTTTATAAACATAATATACATTTTTTAAAAACAAAATAAGATTTTGTGATGCTAAAAAATATCGATGTAATCATAGTAGTATCGACTAGATACGCTATTGTCTGGTTCAAAACACAGAACTATCTATTACACAAGACAAGAAGAAGGAATCAAGCAGAGACAGAGTTGAATTTTGCTCATGAGGAGAGACGTATTGGGCTGTACACAGTTACAGTTATTGCAATAAAAGGACAATTTTGGCCTTAAATAATATAGTGAACATACTACACAACTTGTCCTTTAGCAGTAAGTAAGCAAATAAACCATTGTGTAATTTCCATTGTATTATTTTGTCAAAATTATGAGGGACAAACGGTAGAAAATGGATTATTAATCTACTAGTTCATTTACTGTTAATATCTGCTTATGTTCTGTTTTAACATGTTCCATCTACACTTCTGTTAAAATGTAATAATCACTTATTCTTCTGTTGTTTGATACTTTACATTAGTTTCAATCAATCACAAATTTGGGTATCAATCCGATACCAAGTAGTTACAAAATCATACATCGGTCATATTCAAAGTCCTCATGTATTTCCTGAGTTTATAAACATAATATACATTTTTTTAAAACAAAATAAGATTTTGTGATGCTAAAAAATATCGATGTAATCATAGTAGTATCGACTAGATACGCTATTGTCTGGTTCAAAACACAGAACTATCTATTACACAAGACAAGAAGAAGGAATCAGGCAGAGACAGAGTTGAATTTTGCTCATGAGGAGAGACGTATTGGGCTGTACACTCAGTTACAGTTCCAACCTACGCTCTAAGGTACAGTCCCACGTGCTCCTCTATTTATTCGGGAGGTCCCTAGTTAACATCACTGAGGCTGCTTCTGAAGGGAGGGGTAATGCAAGCAGCCCCAGTAGACACAATACATGATTATTCAGAATGGAAATGTGCTGACACTCGTGATTTCGCCCTGTCTCTGTTTTGTCTGCGTTGAGGTACTCGATGTCTGTCCTCGGTTGTCTGGAAACAAACTGAGACAACTCGCAATGGAAGATTACAAGTTGTGCCTTTGCACGGATAGAAAAGTACAACTTCAGCACAATTGATATTAACCATAGCAACGGCCTGTGTGATAACTTATACATAATTATTCTAACTGGGATTGATACATTCAATATCTGTGCCGACCCACCCGTTTGTTTACTTTCAGGACTGCAAGCTTGCTGTTAGCGGTGAGCTATTTGAATTCTCCTACGGTGTGGAGTGAAGCATGTTTAGCTATTGATTTAGAAGTAGCTAAAACATTGTCGACTGCGGATGGTCGTTAGCCGCTAGCTAGCTAGCCATGTTTTAAAGCACCTCTTCCTGAGGGCGTTTCAGTGTTATAACTTCACCTTTATTGTTAGTTTTCAAGCCAAAATGCGTCCGTTGTCTTTTTCTGTCTACAAACCGTTTCTGCTTGTAAGTACTCTGTAATTGTGCGCTGCCGAACATGCCCCTCTGCTCGTAAAACCAGCAATGTCACGACGTGATGACGGCGCACAGTCATGCATGTAAAAAAAGGTACCTGTATTTTTCAGAGGCTGTGCAGTACCACCGCGGTACCTTATTAGTACCGGAATATTGTACAACCCTAGTTAAGACTGTATGCTACTTTCTATTAGAAGTGATAACAGCTGAGAATGAATGCCACACAACAAGAGGAAGGAGATGTAGGAGCTTTTAGATTTCAAGTGCGCCTTATAGTCCGAAAAATACGGTAATATAGATCAACTTACAACAAAGAATAACTTTATTAGCATTGTTTTTAGTCTGTGACATACGGAACCCCTAAAGGGACATGGGGGAATTATTTTTTTGTATAATTTTTTTTTTTTTTTGTTAATTTTTTTTTAGACATGTTATTGAACTTTTTTATAAAGTTATAAAAAAAAACTTAAAAAATGTTATAATATATATATATTTTTAGACATGTATCTCGTGCGCACGAGAAAGTTTCTCCTGCCCACGAGATACATGTCTAAAAAATAAAAAATACAATTATAACTTTTTTTTTTTTTTTATGCGCACGAGATACATGTCTAAAAAAAAAAAAACTAAAAAAAAAATTATAAATTGTTTTATTTTTTTTAAAAACTTTATTAAAAAAAAGGTTATTTTTTTAATTAATTTTTTTTAGACATGTATCTCGTGCACACGAGAAACTTTTTATGAAGTTATAAAAACATTTTTTTTTTTTTTTTTACACGTATCTCTTGCGCATGAGAAAGTTTCTCGTGCGCACGAGATACATGTCTAAAAAAAATAAAAATTATAAAATTATAAAATTCTTTTTTCTTTTATAACTTCATAAAAAGTTTCTCGTGCGCACGAGATACATGTCTAAAAAAAATAAAAAATAAAATGATATTATAAAAAAAATGTTTCCCCCCATGTCCCTTTAGGGGCTCCGTAGTGACATAACAGATTTGAAGTGCATCAATTTGCCTGAAATGACAAATAATTATTATTTAAACTATAAGCATTGTTTATCTGCCTTGAACCATTTGGTACTGAAAAATTAAAACTAAACAAACTCAATAAATATTAAAAAAAGCAACCTCATCAGCAATTTAGAAGCACAATGTGAAAACACTAACAAAAATGAATTAAAAATAAATAAAATGTAGGAAATCAGGATTAATGGTTACATTCAGCTTGTTTTGTAGTGCATATGCATACCACACTACCTATATCATTAGTGCATGTGCGTGAGTGTGTGTGTGTGTTCTTGTATTTGTACCCTTCTTGAGACATGAACAAGGAAAAATAGCTTCCAAATGAGGAGGTGTGAACAAGTGAGGACATAAATCATGGTCCCAATACGGAAAACCATTGCATCTAATAGAGAATGTCTCATTTGCACCCCTGGTGGTGGAATCTATTATAATTAGGTTGGTCCCAAAAAGGAGGGATTTTTTTATATTGGTTTTAAAAGTGCTCCCCCTCTGGTCAACATATGAAATAACAAGTGTGTGTAAAATTTTTTTGAAGTGCTCCCCCTCTGGTCAACATATGAAATAACAAGCGTGTGTAAAAAATTTGAAGTGCTCCCCCTCTGGTCAACATATGAAATAACAAGTGTGTGTAAGAAATTGAAATGCGCTCCCTTTGGCCAAAATTAATTTTAAAAAATTAAAATAAATATGTGTATAGAGACATACTGTAGTAACTTGAAGTAAATAATGAAGATTAAAAACCAAACACAAACAAAAATTTCAACAAAATAAAAAAGAAGTAAAAGCAGTCTTTTTCTCACAATGTGTCGACTTTTTTCTTGTAAAATTGGGAGCAATTTCTCATATTCTTTCTGTTTCTGTAATATTGCAATATTTTCTCGTAAAATTGTTACTTGTTTATGTGAAATTAATACTTTTTAATGCGAAATGACGACATGTCATACAAAATTCTGTCTTACCACAATATTGCCAATTTTTTGGTTGTTCTTGTAAAATAGTGAAATTTTTGGAGTAAAATTATGCCTTTTGTCGTCATTTTGCCAAGTAAAATTCCAATATTTATTATAATATTGCCAAAATGGTAAAGTTTTCTTATAAAATTGTGACTTTTGTCGAGTAAAATTACGACTCTTTTTATAAAATTGCCAAAATTTTAAGCCTTTCTTGTAAAATTGGGACGGTTATTGAGTAAAATTCCAACTTTTATCATAATATTGCACAAATGTTCCATTTTTCTTGTAAAATGTTGACTTGCGTTGAGTAAAATGACACATTTTATTATAATACTGCCAAAATTCTACGTTTTTCTTGTGACATTTTTCTCGTGAAATTCCAACTCATTTTTCACAACAAGCTTTTTTATATGTGCATACTATGTATATGTTATTAATGTTGTAAATACAAATCTTTATATATCTAGAAAGGGTGGTCCTAAAGAGGTAGGCATTTTTCGGAGGTCTCAAGAAGGAAAGAAATACATGAATGAGTGTGTGTGTGTGTGTGTGTGTGTGTGTGTCTTGCAATCCTGCTTCACTGATGACTGAATAAATGCTCTTTAAAAGTCAGATTAGTATAAGCAAAGAGCCTCATGTATTAATTTGACATCACTTTTTTTACGGTTTTATTCCGAATACGGTGGAGTGTGAGGCAGTAACTTCTCTCCTAAATAAAGCAAATCAAACTTTATTTATACAGCACTTTTCATGCAAGTGGCAAACACCAAGTGCGGTGCAATACAAAACAAACCGAAAATAAAAAAAACGTACACATTCACACACACACAGCATTATTGACAATAACAAAGCAAAAACAAAACATGGCACGGCACTGAGGATTTGGGGAAAAACTCCACTTTTTAGGCATCCACACTGGAGAATAATTAAGATTAATGCCATCTAAAGAAAATTGAGTATAAAACGTGATAAAATATATGTAAAAATTCTAATATAAATATTACAAGAATAAGTTAATAAAAACATAACATTGAGAGAGTAATAGTATACATATTAATGATTAAGATAGAGAACAACATAATAAAATAATAAAAACCGATGATCAGGAAAAAGCCTGATTAAAAAGGTGTGTGTTTAGCCTTTTTAAAAATAATAAAATACATGCTCTCTGCAGTCCCGAGGCTCTCTGGCAAGCTGTTCCACAGCTGGGGGCCATTGTGGCTAAATGCCGCCTCACCGAGGGTCTTTGTTCTGGTATTTGGTGAAGCTAAAAGGCCTCAGAACCTGCGAGGGTATATACCAGAGCTGGGCAAATATTTTGACTCGTGAGCCACATTGACAGAAAAAAATGTGTCTGAGGGGCCAATGTGTATGTGTGTATAAATAATATATACACATTTAGAAGTAAAAATATGCTGTACAGTTTGTGTTTGGGTCCCTTTTTTTCCAGGAACACTAATACCAAAAGTCACAATGTCCGATCGAGGTCTAAATAAGTTATGACAGACCACCTCAAAAAAAAGGAATGGAAATGTACAGTCTTTTACTGAATGGGACACCCAAAATGTAGGGGGGGGGTCGCAGCTTGCTTCCGAGTTCTGTTCTCCCAGGATGCAAACGGACTATTCCGGACAAGGCGTGCAGGTAGGAACACATCTGCGGTCCTCTCCAAGGGTTCTCATTGTCCCATTGGGTTGAGTTTTTCCTTGCCCTGATGTGGGATCTGAACCGAGGATGTCGTCGTGGATTGTGCAGCCCTTTGAGACACTTGTGATTTAGGGCTATATAAGTAAACATTGATTGATTGATTTCTATAGTTCGAGACTTACGGTCATTTAAAAACAGCACTGCACATCATAATGGCGGCGACAGTTTTGATGTTAAAGGTTGAAAAACATTAATTAGAAAGTCCAGGCGGGCCGGATTGAAAATCTTAATGGGCCTTAATTGCCCAGGTCTGATATATACAGTAAAAACAGGTCAGATAGGTAAGAAGGACATTAAGACATTTGAAAACTAATAATACGACTTTAAAATCGACCCTGAAGCGGACAGGGGAGCCAATGCGGCGACTTTAAAACTGGTGTAGTGTGCGCCCGCCCTCTTGTTCTCATCAGCACGCGTGTAGCTGAGTTGTGTAATAATTATTGACTCAATATAATCAAATAATCAGTCCCTAATATAACAAGCTGACTGTTGTATGCATGGTTGTGCGCCTCCATGTCTGGCCTGGAGTCAGCTGTTCAGGGGCTGATGTTGACCCAGAAAGGGCTGTAGATGTAATCAGCAGTGACTCTTCTCACATCAGCCCACAACACAAATGAAACATACAGCTGTGTGTGGAAATTAACGGCCGCTTCACGCCTGTTACTCTTCAGGCACGTCTCGCTGCTGTTTTAACCCGACGTAACGGCGCACAAAAAGGGGTATTGTTTCTCCTTGAGGAAATAATGCGCCTTTTTTTCAAATGTTTTCCACCCGTTTAGTCCTCATTTACGCTCGTTCATGTGCGTTTGCGTTCTCGTGCCGCTTCTAAAATTAGAATCAACGAGCAGATGTGGAGAGTTGAATGTGCCTTTTGTAGGCATGCGTCGCCGAATGTACTCATGCGCGCCAATAAAGCGTGCGTGCTTGCGTGTGTGTGTGTGTGTGTGTGTATATGTATGTGTGTGTCTGTGTGTGTGTTTGTATATTTACCCTTCTTGAGACATCAACACGGAACAAGTTAGGACCAAAATCATGGTCCCAATATGAAAAACCATTGCATCTAATAGAGAGCCAAACACTAGAGTCTGTGAACATTGCTCCAAAGTCAGGATTTTTTGTTGATTTAATGTGCGTACAAAAGTAAACATTGACAGGTGCAAAGGATAGGATAGGACTTTATTGTCATTGCACAAGTACAACGGAACTTTTGTTTTCAGCACAAACCCGTTCAAGATTAGACAAACAAACAGTGTACAGGGTTACAGAACAGGAACGCTGATGGGTCGCCACAAGGCGCCCCGTAAAATCGTGTATATCGTATTTACGTATATATCGCAAAAAGCCGCAGTAAGACTCTTGAACGCATCATTATTATCCCCTCAACTCCCCCCAAAATGGATTAACTCGCTGGAATCAAAAAGACAATATAACATACATCCATAAACGTGGATGCATATGAAAAAGTGCAATATAATTATCTGTACAGTAACCTATTTATTTATTTATTTATATATGCAACGTATTGCTTTTTTTTTTATCCTGCACTACCATGAGCTAATGCAACGAAAATGTGTTCTTATCTGTACTGTAAAGTTCAAATTTGAATGACAATAAAAAGGAAGTCTAAGTCTAAGTCTAAAAGATGGGAAAAAGGTAAAACGCAGGGGAAGAAGATGAGTAAAAAAATACAATCTAGACTGGGCTCCTAAGGGGGTCTAGTCTGGAGTGGGGGAAAAACCTCCATGCTATGCACACATAAACATGTTACATTTAAACACGACAACTCGCAACAGAGAGGGGGGGAGTTGGGGCCCTGGAGGTCGACTGCTGCTATAAAGCGCTGCCAGCCGTCCATCACCCCGAAGGGGAATCAAGCGGTGGTGAAGGCGTGGGGTGGGTGTGTGTGTGTGTGTGTGTGTGTGTGTGTGTATATGCCCATTGTCTTGGGTGTGTTGATGTGGTGTCCATTGGCCTGGGGCCGTTCTGCATGCAAGCAAAAGTTCGACTCCAGGTGTCGTTGAGGAGGGAGGGAGGTCAAAAGCGTCCATCATTGAGGCAGCAATCTATGATCAAACAAGACGGCAGCTAAAGAAGGGCTTCCCTATTCATCCCCCGAAAAAACCCGGCAGGTGAACAGCTGATTTTACGAGTTCCGGTGCTGACGTAAGACAACCCGCGTCCCATATGTGACCGTAGGATGAACAAATACACTACGGTACTAAGTCTATAGTGGCCATTAACAGTTAGCTTCTACAGCTGGGTTGTCCAAAGTGCGGCACAGGGGGCCATCTGTGGTCCGTGACTCCTTTGTCATCGGCCTTAAGCACAGTACAAAAAATTGAGATCTCATTTGCACCCCTGGTGGTGAAATCTATCAAAATGGGGGTGGTCCCAAAAAGAAAGGGATTTTTCCAATTGACTGTGTGTCGGTTTTAGAAGTGCTCCCCCTCTGGTCAACATATGAAATAACAAGTGTGTGTAAAAAAAAATTGAGGTGCTCCCCCTCTGGCCAACATATGTAATAACAAGTGTGTGTGAGAAATTGAAATGCGCCCCCTTTGGCCAAAATTAATTTAAAAAAATATGTATCTAGAGACATACTGTAATAACTTCAAGTAAATAATGAAGATTAAAAACCAATAACAAACAAAAAAAACAATTAACTAACAGTTTACATTTTTTATATTTGCATAGTTTATATATTATTAATGTTGTGAATACAAATTTTCATAAATCTAGAAAGGGTGGTCCTAAAGAGGTAGGCATTTTTCATAGGTCTCAAGAAGGTCAGAAATACAAGAATGTGTGTGTGTGTGTGTGTCTGTGTGTGTGTGTGTGTGTGTGTGTGTGTGTGCGTGTGTGTGTGTGTGTGTGAGAGTGCGTGTGTGTGTGTGTTTTTGTATTTCTATCCTTCTTCAGACATCAACACTGAAAAGTACCTTAAATATGAGGAGCGGTGAACAAGTTAGGACCAAAATCATGGTCCCAATACGGAAAACCATTGCATCTAATAGAGAGCCAAATACTAGAGTCTGTGAACATTGCTCCAAAGTCAGGATTTTTTGTTGATTTAATGTGCATACAAAAGTAAACATTGACAGGTGCCAAAGGCAGCAATATATGATAAAACAAGACGGCAGCTATAGAAGGGCTTCCCTATTCATCCCCGAAAAAACCCGTCAGGTGAACAGCTGACAACCCGTGTCCCATATGTGACCATAGGATGAACAAATACACTACGGTACTAAGACTATAGTGGCCATTAACAGTTAGCTTCTACAGCTGGGTTGCCCAAAGTGCGGCACAGGGGGCCATCTGTGGTCCGTGACTCCTTTGTCATCGGCCTTAAGCACGTTACAAAAAATAGAGATCTCATTTGCACCCCTTGTGGTGAAATCTATCAAAATGGGGGTGGTCTCAAAAAGAAAGGGATTATTCAAATTGACTGTGTGTCGCTTTTAACAGTGATCCCCCTCTGGTCAACATATGAAATAACAAGTGTGTGTAAGAAATTGAAATGCGCCCCCTTTGGCCAAAACTAATTTAAAAAATATGTATCTAGAGTAAGGATGATAAATGCTTTAAAATGTAATATCGGAAATTATCGGTTTCGGTTTCAAAATTATCGGTATCGGTTTCAAAAAGTAAAATGTATGACTTTTTAAAACGCCGCTGTGTACACGGACGTAGGGAGAAGTACAGAGCGCCAATAAACCTTAAAGGCACTGCCTTTGCATGCCGGCTCAATCACATAATACCTAAGGCTTTTCACACACACAAGTGAATGCAACGCATACTTGGTCAACAGCCATACAGGTCACACTGAGGGTGGCCGTATAAACAACTTTAACACTGTTACAAATGTGCGCCACACTGTGAACCCACACCAAACAAGAATGACAAACACATTTCGGGAGAACATCCGCACCGTAACACAACATAAACACAACAGAACAAATACCCAGAACCCCTTGCAGCACTAACTCTTCCGGGACGCTACAATATACACCCCCCCGCTACCCCTACCCCCCCAACCCCGCCCACCTCAACCTCCTCATGCTCTCTCAGGGAGAGCATGTCCCAAATTTCAAGCTGCTGTTTTGAGGCATGTTAAAAAAAAATAATGCACTTTGTGACTTCAATAATAAATATGGCAGTGCCATGTTGGCATTTTTTTCCATAACTTGAGTTGATTTATTTTGGAAAACCGTGTTACATTGTTTAATGCATCCAGCGGGGCATCACAACAAAATTAGACATAATAATGTGTTAATTCCACGACTGTTATATATCGGTATCGGTTGATATCGGAATCGGTAATTAAGAGTTGGACAATATCGGAATATCGGCAAAAAAGCCATTATCGGACATCTCTAATCTAGAGACATACTGTAATAACTTGAAGTAAATAATGAAGATTAAAAACCAATTACAAACAAAAAAAAAATAACTGAAAGCTTACCTTTTTTATATTTGCATAGTTTATATATTATTAATGTTGTAAATACAAATCTTTATATATCTAGAAAGGGTGGTCCTAAAGAGGTAGGCATTTTTCGTAGGTCTCAAGAAGGTCAGAAATACAAGAGTGTGTGTGTGTGTGTGTGTGTGTGTGTTCGCACAACAGCTTGAGCGTGTCTTGAGTCAGCAGTGTGACAGGGTGACGGGCGTCTGAAAGTGGGTCAGTCGTGCCCTTTGACGGCGTGCGGCATGACGACGGAGGTGCATGTGCGTGGTTGGAAGGGGGCGCTGCTGGAAAAAGAAATAGTCTGGGGGTCATTAGCAGGGGATTACATAAGAGGGAGAGGGGCTTGGATGCAGCACTAGGCTTGAATTGTGAATATAAGAATAATTTGTTTAGCATCTTAGCGTATTAAAATCGTGTTTTACATCACAAGCAAAAATATTAAATTTATGTGTTTTAGTTCATTTTTATTTCATCAAACTCTAGTTTATGCTCGTAAGCTGCAGCTTGTTTCTCATTTGAGGTTTTCCTGCTAAGTGTCAAAATAAACATGTGCAGGACCAAACATTATCAGTAAATATAGAATGTGGATGTATCAGCAGATTCAGCCTGGCCTCACATCCTGAGCGACACACGCCCCCTGGTGGCGGCACTCCTGAGCTACCATGAGGGACTTGGAGGGGGAACTGTTAATTACAGGAACTAATGGTCCTTCCCTCTGTGGCCATTTAGACGCCTGCAAACCTGCCATGCAGATGCATTATCCTAACAGTTAGAGATAAAGCAAACCGCCTTGCTCAGTAATCTGGAAATTCGGTCGTAATAATTTACACCTCAGAGTTGGAAATCTATTTGATGCTTTCAGGGTATCTGTGGGGTCTTAAAAAGTCAAAACAATAAGTCTTAAATCCAATAATTACAATTTAAGGCCTTAAAATGTCAAAAATTATCCTAAAATTTCATAAAAGGTCTTAAATACACTGAATATTAACAAAATATGAACGATGAGCTGGCGCCCGAATGCAGCTGAGATAGGCTCCAGCACCCCGCACCACCCGGAAAGGGACAAGCGGTAGAAAATGGATGAATGGATGAACATCGCTCCTCTTTTACCAGCTCCTCGATAGACATTCACTGTATCCCTGGCTAGGGGGCAGTCAGGTACTAGGCCTTTGCCAAGGGCCACCTGGGGTAACAGTAGTAAAGGGGTTAACCTACTTGTGCCCCAAGACCCCATAGAGGAGCATCCACTGCTGGATGCACTTGAACGTCATGCCCAGGACAAGGTCTGCAGTAGGCCGATGCTCTAACCATTAGGTCCACTCAGTGGCCTAGTGGTTAGAGTGTCTGCCCTGAGATCGGTAGGTTGTGAGTTCAAATCCCACCAAACCATACCAAAGACTATAAAAAAAGGGAACCCATTACCTCCCTGCTTGGCACTCAGCATACATGGTTGTAATTGGGGGTTAAATCACCAAAAATGATTCCCGGGCACGGCACCGCTGCTGCCCACTGCGCCTCTCACCTCCCAGGGTGTGATCAAGGGGATGGGTCAAATGCCGAGGACAAATTTCACCACACCTAGTGTGTGTGACAATCATTGGCACTTTAACTTTAACATCGGTAGTTCTTACATCTCCGTCTTCCACCTGCTCCGCCGTTGAGGTCTTCACCGTATCCCTGGCTAGGGGGCAGTCAGGTACTAGGCCTTTGCCAAGGGCCACCTGGGGTAACAATAGTAAAGGGGTTAACCTCCTAGTGCCCCAAGATGCACTTTAACATAGGTAGTTCTTACATCTACCGTCTTCCGCCTGCTCCGCCGTTGAGGTCTTCACCGTATCCCTGGCTAGGGGGCAGTCAGGTACTAGGCCTTTGCCAAGGGCCACCTGGGGTAAAGGGGTTAACCTCCTAGTGCCCCAAGACCCCATAGAGGAGCCTCCACTGCTGGATGCACTTTAACATAGTTCTTACATCTACCGTCTTCCGCCTGCTCCGCCGTTGAGGTCTTCACCGTATCCCTGGCTATGGGGCAGTCAGGTACTAGGCCTTTGCCAAGGGCCACCTGGGGTAACAATAGTAAAGGGGTTAACCTCTTAGTGCCCCAAGACCCCATAGAGGAGCCTCCACTGCCGGATGCACTTTAACATAGGTAGTTCTTACATCTTCCGCCTGCTCCGCCGTTGAGGTCTTCACCGTATCCCTGGCTAGGGGGCAGTCAGGTACTAGGCCTTTGCCAAGGGCCACCTGGGGTGACAGTAGTAAAGGGGTTAACCTCCTAGTGCCCCAAGACCCCATAGAGGAGCCTCCACTGCTGGATGCACTTTAACATAGTTCTTCCATCTACCGTCTTCCGCCTGCTCCGCCGTTGAGGTCTTCACCGTATCCCTGGCTATGGGGCAGTCAGGTACTAGGCCTTTGCCAAGGGCCACCTGGGGTAACAATAGTAAAGGGGTTAACCTCTTAGTGCCCCAAGACCCCATAGAGGAGCCTCCACTGCCGGATGCACTTTAACATAGGTAGTTCTTACATCTACCGTCTTCCGCCTGCTCCGCCGTTGAGGTCTTCACCGTATCCCTGGCTAGGGGGCAGTCAGGTACTAGGCCTTTGCCAAGGGCCACCTGGGGTGACAGTAGTAAAGGGGTTAACCTCCTAGTGCCCCAAGACCCCATAGAGGAGCCTCCACTGCCGGATGCACTTTAACGTCATGCCCAGGACAAGGTCTTCAGTAGGCCGATGCTAGAGAGCCGCATGGCGCTCTAGAGCCGCGGGTTGCGGACGCCGGCCTTAGAGTAAATCTGCCTCTGGTTTGACATGTTTATTGAACGTGAATAATGGAATGTAGATTGTTGACACCTTTTTTCTCTCTGCTAATGCAGACCTTTACTATCATCATCCCTGCCGTTTCCCCCCAAGTCGTATCAATCTTCTATTGTCATTCCTACAGAGCACATGGTTGTCTCTCATCCATCTTTACTCGTTTGTCACAACTTTGCTGTCCATCATCCTCCCTTTCTTTATCAAGCCCGTGTGTTGAACTGAGTTATTATTGGCTTTAGACGGAGCCGCCAATCAGATGGCTTG
The DNA here is from genome assembly GCF_033978785.1 of Entelurus aequoreus. Lineage (NCBI taxonomy): Eukaryota > Metazoa > Chordata > Actinopteri > Syngnathiformes > Syngnathidae > Entelurus > Entelurus aequoreus. The sequence goes on along the minus strand of NC_084731.1, from coordinate 16,896,309 downwards.
TCACATGACACCAATAGCGAGTTGGCGGTGAAATACGGTCGGTCAAGGGGAGACCCCGTTGGAAGCATAATTAACCTCTGAAGCACTGCAGGCTTCCAAGTAGCGAGTACATCAGTCAGACAATCATTAGGTGGTCCTGACAGGAAGTTTGCACCAAGGGGGTTAATCATGGTTCACTCTGCCTTTGAAGTGGTCTATGGAGGTGTTTGAGTTGAAGGTAAAATATCACTGTGGCTTACCTTATACCTCTTTCACACATCTGAACTCCCCCAGAATTCTTAGACGTCATCGCATAAACAACTCTTACTCTTTGCTTCTTACAGTGTATACTGTGTAGATCAGACCTGGGCAAATTAAGGCCCGGTGGGCCGCATGTAGCCTGTTAAGCCAGACATTCCCAAATAATTTTTTTAGATCTTTAAGATCGAAACTAAGGCCGCCATTATGATGTGTAGTGATGTTTTCTAA
>NC_084731.1:16885841-16890841 GCF_033978785.1 Entelurus aequoreus | reverse complement strand
TACCAAGTACAATAGCGTATCTTGTCGATACTACTATGATTACATCGATGTTTTTTAGCATCACAAAATCTTTTTCCGTTTTTTTAAGATTTATATTATGTTTAAAAACTCAGGAAATACATTCCTGGACACATGAGGACTTTGAATATGACCAATGTATGATCCTGTAACTACTTGGTATCGGATTGATACCTAAATTAGTGGTATCATCCAAAACTAATGTAAAATATCCAAACAACAGAAGAATAAGTGATTATTACATTTTAACAGAAGTGTAGATAAAACATGTTAAAACGGAAAATAAGCAGATATTAACAGTAAATGAACAAGTAGATTAATAATTCATTTTCTACAGCTTGTCCTTGATAATTTTTACAAAATAGTACAATGATAAATGACACAATATGTTACTGCATCAGTGTTTCCCATAAACTGCCAAGATACCTGTGGTGGTGGGGGCGTGGCTATGGGTGTGGTCACCATGACATCATCGAGTAATTTGCATAATTTACTACAATGATATGATTTTCTCTAAAAAGGCTCAAAAAATGTATACTTACTAATTAATAATAACAGTTTTGTTTTAAACGTCCATCCATCCATCCATCCATCCATCCATTTTACAATATAATTACAACACTTTATGTACATATTTATATACAGATTTGAACAATAAGTTATTCACTGAAATATATTTATTAATTGTGGTTCTTACAAAAAATATATCTTATAAAATATAAAAGCTAAAATGTCTCTTAAAGCTCTGCCCCTTTAATTAGTGCATACTAAATAATTTAACTTTAGCCTACTACTACAACCATATTATTTACCAGCAACATAAAGTGAAACAGAGGCAGAGGTGTCCTGCCACAGTCAGTAACAAATAAACAGAAAACAGTAGTGGTCAAATACAAATAAGGCAACAAGAGAAGTATCCTACACTTCTCTTTTGTAAAGTAAATCTGAACAGCCTATATCGGCATCTACATCAACTATATGATTTGCCTGAGAAGCTTTTAATTTTTTTTAATTTGTGGCAGACGTAATTCTTTCGTGGCGGGCCGCCACAAATAAATGAATGTGTGGGAAACATTGTGCATACGTCAGCAGACTAATTAGGAGCCTTTGTTTGTTTACTTACTACTAAAAGACAAGTTGTCTAGTATGTTCACTATTTTATTTAAGGACTAAATTGTTCTTTGATTGCAATAATAAACATATGTTTAATGTACCCTAAGATTTTTTGTTAAAATAAAGACAATAATTAAATTTTTTTGTGGTCCCCTTTATTTAGAAAAGTATCAAAGTATCGAAATACATTTTGGTACCGCTACCGGTACCAAAATATTGGTATCGGCAAGCCCTACCCAAGCGTTAAGCATTTTAGCCACTCAAAATTCCCTGTTAAAGCGCTACAACAGCAACATAAAACTGTGTAAAAAGTTTAACACAACTATAGAGAAATCGAGCTACATTTGAATGCAAAGTTGACAAATAAAAACTACAAAACAAAGAAATGCTATTGACTTATGGAGTTAAATGCAATTACCGTATTTTTCGGAGTATAAGTCGCTCCGGAGTATAAGTCGCACCGGCCGAAAATGCATAATAAAGAAGGAAAAAAACATATATAAGTTGTACTGGAGTATAAGTCGTAAAAGTCGCATTTTTGGGGGAAATTTATTTGATAAAATCCAACACCAAGAATAGACATTTGAAAGGCAATTTAAAATACATAAAGAATAGTGAACAACAGGCTGAATAAGTGTACGTTATATGACGCATAAATAACCAACTGAGAACGTGCCTGGTATGTTAACGTAACATATTATGGTAAGAGTCATTCAAATAACTATAACATATAGAACATGCTATACGTTTACCAAACAATCTGTCACTCCTAATCGCTAAATCCCATGAAATCTTATACGTCTAGTCTCTTACGTGAATGAGCTAAATAATATTATTTGATATTTTACGCTAATGTGTTAATCATTTCACACATAAGTCGCTCTTGAGTATAAGTCGCACCCCCGGCCAAACTATGAAAGAAAACTGCGACTTATCGTCCGAAAAATACGGTACATCCTTGCGGAAGGAAGAAGAGACAAAAAAACATGTTAGGAAATGTAACTATGGATGGGTTTCTCAAATATGTGTGTAGTCAAAAAGCCAAAACAGATATAAATGGTAATGATTAAAAAGGTAAACACAGGGTTTAAGTGGTCACTGGTCAGGGTTCACATGAGATCTCAGATAATGAACATATGGTTAAGCCTGATCTGAGTGATGTGGACGTACATTGTTAACCGGACATGGCCACTACTAGTTGAATCAATTCAGTGGTGATTATCTGATTAACTAGAGTCCTGGATGAGGTCTTCCCTTAAGAGTTGATTAGTCTTGACTTAGCTTGGCACACTTCATCGTTTTAAACTAAGACAAATTAGAGGAGCGGGGTTGCAATCCCATCAACGACGAAGCTTGTTTTCTTACCCTACCCTTCTTTTGAAAGCCACTTTTACCGGACTCAACAGCAATGAAAGCCTTTTCCTCGAAAACCTTTTAAAAATGTCAAGGTATTCTATGAAAAGCAATTCCAAGGTAAAGAGCTTCTCTTGGATTTGATCAAACGCGTGTTTAAATATCGCCATGGAAGTTATTTTTTGAAGTTGGCCTACTTCGGGGGTCGGCAACCCATGGCTTTAGTAGTTCCCTGGAGGCTTTTTCAAAAAATGTGTGAAAATAGAAAAAGATTAGGGGAAAAACATATATTTTTTGTTTTAATATAGTTTCTGTAGGAGGACAAACATGACAAAAACCTTCCTAATTGTTAGCAATCCCACTGTTTATGTTAATCATGCTTCACTGATGAGAGTATTTGGCAAGTCTTACTATATTCAGCGGTCTTTGAACTCACCGTAGTTTGTTTGCATGTACAACTTTCTCCGACGCTGCCACAGAAAGACGTGTTTTATGCCACTCCTTCTTTATCTCATTTTGTCCACCAAACGTTTTATACTGTGTGTGAATGCACAAATGTGAGATTTGTTGATGTTATTGACTTCTTAGAGTGCTAATCAGGCACATTTGGTCAGTCCATGAATGCAAGCTAATCGATGCTAACATGCTATTTAGGCTGGATTTGGAAACAGTAAGAATTACCGCTTGTGTGTGCCCTTCATCCTTCGAACAAGTCCTTGCATTGTGAGACTGAATATTCCAGAAACTATTTCAACTGTTATTTTTTTGTATGGAAAACTCAAACTGTGTATATATTTTTTGTTTTAATATAGTTTCTGTAGGAGGACAAACATGACACAAACCTTCCTAATTGTTAGAAATCCCACTGTTTATGTTAAACATGCTTCACTGATGAGAGTATTTGGCAAGTCTTACTAATTTCAGCGGTCCTTGAAATCACCGTAGTTTGTTTACATGTACAACTTTCTCCGACGCTGCCACAGAAAGACGTGTTTTTTGCCACTCCATCTCATTTTGTCCACCAAATGCTTTATACTGTGTGTGAATGCACAAACGTGAGATTTGTTGATGTTATTGACTTCTTGAAGTGCTAATCAGGCACATTTGGTCAGTGCATGAATGCAAGCTAATCGATGCTAACATGCTATTTAGGCTAGCTGTATGTACACATTGCATCATTATGCCTTATTTGTAGGTATATTTGAGCTCATTTAATTTCCTTTACTTATGTTCATTGTGTTTTTGAATTATAATGTTATTATTATTATATTTGTACGTCTCATGACACATTATCTGTATGTAATATAGGCTGCATTTCTGATATTCGTTTGTGTGCCTTGTTGTTCCAGACCACAGCAAACGTTACCCAGTTTGCCAAGATTGTAATAAAATCATTAGAAGAAGACAGCCTGCCATTTCCTTTAACTTGGCCATTCAAAGCCAGTAGTTTCCAGGAGTTATCTCACCCTCTGAGAAGCCTCGGTTTTACTAATGTTTTCCAATGTTGTAAAAATGTGTAGAATAAATATTAAAATGTCAACATTTCTGTGAAGAAAAATTTGCGTCAGCCTGCGACACTTTGTCATTTTGATAGTAGGCTAATACAGACACTTACATTTCTGGATTCTGAGTCATGGGGTAGGAAAAATAATTGTCAAAGGATCTGCGAGAAAAGGTAATTGAACTGCATAAATTAGGAAAGGGGTATAAAAAGATATCCAAGAAATTGAGAATGCCAATCAGCAGTGTTCAAACGCCGATTAAGAAGTGGAAAATGAGAAGATTCACGTAGACCAGCAAAGATTTCAGCCTCAACTACTTGGAAATTTGTTGGAGATGCAAAGAAAAATCCACAAATAACTTCAGCTGAAATACAGGACTCTCTGAACAATTGTGGTGTGGCTGTTTCAAGATGCACAATAAGGAGGCACTTGAAGAAAAATGGGCTGCATGGTCGAGTCGCCAGAGGAAAGCCTTCACTCCAAAATACTTTGTTCCAGAAGTTTTGAGGCTTGTCTCTGTGCCGCTTAGCGTAATCTAAGCGGGATACTTTGTGACATTTGCGCAGAAATGCCTTTCTTCTGGCGACTCGACCATGCAGCCCATGTTATCAGATCAAAGTCACTGGGGTATGTAAACTTTTGATCATGGTCATTCGGGTACTTTCTTTTGTCATTTTGATTTAAAAAGAGTAAACACAGTTGTTTGCCAATAAATAGCTTCACACAACCATTAAAGGCCTACTGAAATTAATTTTTTTTATTTAAACGGGGATAGCAGATCCATTCTATGTGTCATACTTGATCATTTCGCAATATTGCCATATTTTTGCTGAAAGGATTTAGTAGAGAACATCGACTATAAAATTCGCAACTTTTGGTCGCTGATAAAAAAAGCCTTGCCTGTATCGGAAGTAGCGTGACGTCACAGGTTGAAAGGCTCCTCACATTTCCCCATTGTTTACACCAGCAGCGAGAGCGATTCGGACCGAGAAAGCGACGATTACCCCATTAATT
>NC_084731.1:16783341-16880841 GCF_033978785.1 Entelurus aequoreus | reverse complement strand
TTTCTCCTCCAAAAATATTGCTGGGTATTGTGGCCAAACAGCTCCATTTTTGTTTCATCTGACATCACATGGACAAAGATAAGACCTTCTGGAGGAAAGTTATGTGGTCAAATGAAACAAAAATTGAGCTGTTTGGCCACAATACCCAGCAATATGTTTGGAGGAGAAAAGGTGAGGCCTTTAATCCCAGGAACACCTCCCCTACCGTCAAGCATGGTGGTGGTAGTATTATGCTCTGGGTCTGTTTTGCTGCCAATGGAACTGGTGCTTTACAGCAGTGGTCCCCAACCACCGGGCCGCGGTATGTTGATTTTTAATTAAATCAAATTAAATATATTTTATAAAATATAAAAGCTAAAATGTCTCTTAAAGCTCTGCCCCTTTGATTAGTGCATACTAAATAATTTAACTTTAGCCTACTACTACAACCATATTATTTACCAGCAACATAAAGTGAAACAGAGGCAGAGGTGTCCTGCCACAGTCAGTAACAAATAAACAGAAAACAGTAGTGGTCAAATACAAATAAGGCAACAAGAGAAGTAGCCTACACTTCTCTTTTGTAAAGTAAATCTGAACAGCCTATATGGGCATCTACATCAACTATATGATTTGCCTGAGAAGCTGGACAGGACAAAAAAAAATAAAAAATTATTTTTATTTTTATTTGTGGCGGACGTAATTTTTTCGTGGCGGGTCGCCACAAATAAATGAATGTGTGGGAAACACTCATTAGTACACCAACCCAAAAAACCTCCCTCCTCCATTCACACTCATTCACACAAAAGGGCTGTTTCTTTCTGTTATTAATATTCTGGTTCCTACATTATATATCAATATACATCAATACAGTCTGCAGGGATACAGTCCGTAAGCACACATGATTGTATTTTTTTATGACAAAAAAAAAAAATCCCCCAAACCCCTCCCCCCCTGGTCCGTGGGACAAATTTTCAAGCATTGACCGGTCCGCAGTTACAAAAAGGTTGGGGGACCACTGCTTTACAGTGAGTAAATTGGACAATGAAAAAGAAGGATTACCTCCAAATTCTTCAGGACAAGCTAAAATCATCAGGAGGTTGGGTCTTGGGCGCAGTCGGGTGTTCCAACAGGACAATGACCCCAAACACACGTCAAAAGTGGTAAAGGAATGGCTAAATCAGGCTAGGATTAAGGTTTTAGAATGGCCTTCCCAAAGTCCGGACTTAAACGTGTGGACAATGCTGAAGAAACAAGTCCATGTCAGAAAAACCAACAAATTTAGCTGAACTGCACCAATTTTGTCAAGAGGAGTGGTCAAACATTCAAGCAGAATCTTGTGTAAGGCTACCAAAAGCACCTTATTGCAGTGAAACTTGCCAAATATTAACATTGCTGTATGTATACTTTTGACCCAGCACATTTGCTCACATTTTCAGTAGACCCATAATAAATTCATAAAAGAACCAAACTTCATGAATATTTTTTGTGACAAACAAGTATGAGCTCCAATCACTCTATCACACAAAAAAATGAAATGATTGGAAACTCAAGACAGCCATGACATCATGTTCTTTACAAGTGTATGTAAACTTTTGACCAGGACTGTATTTTCTCCATAATGCTGGGATTAGTAAACTACATGTGACTGTATTATTGTGTTGTACTGTCTAAAAGCTACAGCTGGTCTTCCAAGCATTGCGGCACTATGTACTATCTATCATGTTATTAAACACACAAGCACATACGCACAGTTTCCATGGAAACAGAATCCAGGGCCTTTATGACTCGCAGGTTTGCCCAGGAAAACAAAACAAAAAAAAAGGGCCTCAGCAGCAAATGCATAGATGACAAACATTTGTATGAAAACTGATATCATGTGTGTATTTCCCCGGAGCCTGTTGTCATTGAGTTTATATTTAGACCATGCTGCATAATATTCATTAGGTAAATTATGTAAATGCCTCTCCTTTCCGTCTCCATTCTATTATTCATGTTATCATGCTGTTTGTTTTTGTTCGCACATGTTTGGCACGGCCCGGTAATGTGGGCATTTGCCGTAATGACACGTTTAAGAACGAACCCTCGCATGCACGAAGGTTGTCACCATCCAGTCGGCTAATGTGTATCCCAGGTCCAGATGGCCGAGCGGTAGGACGACGGATTCCCGGTGCTAGCGGTAATGCTAGCGGTCAGCTATCTGGCAAGCCGCACATGGCGATTGTGCAACCAGCTGCCTCCTCTTAAGTGGCGATGGCACGTGTGCGCGTTTAGCACCTCGCTTTGTTGTGGCCGCTAAATCCACTTGTTTGTTCCGTTTTTTTTGGCTCTGGAGCGTTGATTTTAACGGTGATAAATACCGTGGCTCTATGGCAGGGGTGGGCAATTAATTTTTACCGGGGGCCGCATGAGCAACCCGAGCACTGCTGGAGGGCCACACCGACAATATTTCAATTAAATTTTGCTCAAATTATTTTTGATATACCGTAAGATAAATAATAATAATAATAATAATAATTTCATTTAACCTAACTTAACTTTATACAAAAGCAGATTGCTTTTGATGGTTTCATTTTTAACACTGTCTTACACAACACTTCCTGATGTATAATACAATGCAAACATGTCAATTTCTGTCACTTTATCCTGCCTCCTCTTTAAAAGTCCAACATTTTTCCCCGTCAGATTTGGACAACCATTAGGGCTGCAACTAACGATTAATTTGATAATCGATTAATCTGTCGATTATTACTTCGATTAATCGATTAATAATCGGATAAAAGAGACAAACTACATTTCTATCCTATCCAGTATTTTATTGGGAAAAAAAGAGCATACTGGCACCATACTTATTTTGATTATTGTTTCTCAGCTGTTTGTGTAAATGTTGCAGTTTATAAATAAAGGTTTAGTAAAAAAATAAAAAAAAAAATAAAAAAAACAAAACAAAAAAAACTCTGCGCATAGCATGGATCCAACGAATCGATGACTAAATTAATCTGCAACTATTTTAATAATCGATTTTAATCGATTAAATCGATTAGTTGTTGCAGCCCTGACAACCATCTGTTGTCACACCTGCCAGCTTGTCCCATTTCAGTCCCAACAAGTCCAAACACGCATTTACCTATGTCAGGGATGTCCAAAGTGCGGCCCGGGGGCCTTTTGCGGCCCGCAGCTAATTGTTTACCGGCCCGCCACACATTCTGCAAAAATTGCAAAATTGATAGTATTGCAAAAATAAAAAAAAACATTTAAAAAAGTGGAATGAGGTGAAATCTAACAAGAAAAAGTTGCAATGTTGACACAAAGCTGCCATGCAGACTGTTTTTTTTTTTCGTTTGTCTTTCTTTATTTTTGTTTTTTTTGCCATTGCCCAAAAAAAAACAACATAAAAAAATCTGTTATAATGAATTATTGACCTATTCAAGGCTCCAATTACTTCAAAAATGTCACTTTAAAATGTTTTATGTGGAAAAAATATTTCATAAATTGTGTAGTTGCTATATAAAAACATCAAAGTTTTCTTTGACAAAAGAGCATAACAACAAACAAAATAATAGTTTATATGTAAAATCGACAGATCTATCTGAAGTTGATCTCGTAACTTAAGTATTGAAAGTTAAAAAAAAACTAATAAAATGTATCACTTTATGAGGGGGGGACCTTTTGGATCCCAAACATATTTAGTGGGATTGTATTAATATTTTTACTGATTTCTCAAAAATATTAAAGAACTAAAATTAATGGTGTCCTGCATTATTGATCTTTTAGAGCTCTAATTACTAAATACTGCATATTTCCAGTTTTACTATGAAAAACAAAGTTGTCTTTGACAGAAAAGGCATAAAACCTTTTTCTTTTTAATATTTTTTTTTTACTTTTTATCAACCTGAAGTTGATATAGAGATTTACTGTAAACGTTAAATAAAACATAATAATAATAATTTGACTTATTTTTAACGTTTTAATGACTGAGACCCTTTATGGTCCCCGGGAGCCCTAAAGGTTAAAAAAAAAATCCATATATTTTGTTATGGTTTGAAAATGAAAAATATCAAAATGAGACGTTGATTTTGTTTGTTTGTTTGTTGTTATGCTCTTTTGTCAAAGAAAACTTGTTTTTATATAGCAACCACACAATTTATGCAATATTTTTTCCACATAAAACATTTTAAAGTGAAATTTTTGAAGTAATTAGAGCCTTGAATAGGTCAATAATTCATTATAACAGATTTTTTTATGTTTTTTTTTTGGAGCAATGGCAAAAAAAACAAAAATAAAGAAAGACAAACGAAAAAAAAAACAGTCTGCATGGCAGCTTTGTGTGAACATTGCAACTTTTTCTTGTTAGATTTCACCTCATTCCACTTTTTTAAATGTTTTCTTTTATTTTTGCAATACTATCAATTTTGCAATTTTTGCAGAATGTGTGGCGGACCGGTAAACAATTAGCTGCGGGCCGCAAAAGGCCCCTGGGCCGCACGTTGGACAACCCTGACATAGGTAAATGTGTGTTTGGACATGTTAGGACTGAAGTGGGACAAGCTGGTAGGTGTGACAACAGATGGTTGTCCAAATCTGACGGGGAAAAATGTTGGACTTTTAAAGAGGATGCAGGATAAAGTGACAGAAATTGACATGTTTGCATTGTATTATACATCAGGAAGTGTTGTGTAAGACAGTGTTAAAAATGAAACCATCAAAAGCAATCTGCTTTTGTATAAAGTTAAGTTAGGTTAAATGAAATTATTATTATTATTATTATTATTTATCTTACGGTATATAAAAAATAATTTGAGCAAAATGTAATTGAAATATTGTCGGTGTGGCCCTCCAGCAGTGCTCGGGTTGCTCATGCGGCCCCCGGTAAAAATTGATTGCCCACCCCTGCCATAGAGCCACGGTATTTATCACTGTTAAAATCAACGCTTTTTCCGTGTGCGGCCCTCAGTGGAAAAAGTTTGGACACCCCTGACCTATGTGAACAAGTCATTACCTGTAGTTGTCCCTTTTAATTGACTGCATGGCTGCCAGCTCCTCCGTGATTTGAAAGTCTGCAAGTTATCCCACGTAAGAAGATGAGCAGCAGGGCGGTGTCACGTGCATCGCAGCTCTCATCCAAAGCCGGCGAAAAACAGTCAAAGTCGGCCTTTCTCTTCTTCAGCTGAAGCTCCAAGTTTCCAGCGATGGTCTCAACCCGCCTCGTTACAGTGCGTCGGGAGAGTGACACGTTCTCAAATGCGCCCCTCTTCTCCGGGCATATCAGCACAACCAGTCCAATAAGCACTCCTTAATAAACTCTACGTCATCAACCTCCCTTGCGCGCGCTTCATCAGACAGATTCCGGTAGTTTTCCTCATGCTTCGTCGTGTGGTGGCGATTCAAATGATATTCTTTAAACACAGCAACCTGTGTACCACAAATTAAGCACACGGCTTTACCTTTAATTTCTGTAAAGAAATACTCGGCAGTCCATGTCTGGTTGAAAACACGCCATTCGTCATCAACTTTTCTCTTTTTAGCGTCTCATCACTTGTCGCTGTGCACCTTCACTCACAGGTTACACACGGACATACGTCAGTGTTTCCCACACATTCATTTATTTGTGGCGGCCCGCCACGAAAGAATTACGTCCGCCACAAATTAAAAGAATAAAAATACTTTTTTTTTGTTTTTTTTGGTCCTGTCCAGCTTCTCAGGAAAATCATATAGTTGATGTAGATGCCCATATAGGCTGTTCAGATTTACTTTACAAAAGAGAAGTGTAGGATACTTCTCTTGTTGCCTTATTTGTATTTGACCACTACTGTTTTCTGTTTATTTGTTACTGACTGTGGCAGGACACCTCTGCCTCTGTTTCACTTTATGTTGCTGGTAAATAATATGGTTGTAGTAGTAGGCTAAAGTTAAATTATTTAGTATGCACTAATTAAAGGGGCAGAGCTTTAAGAGACATTTTAGCTCTTATATTTTATAAAATATATTTTTTGTAAGAACCACAATTAATAAATATATTTCAGTGAATAACTTATTGTTCAAATCTGTATATAAATATGTACATAAAGTGTTGTAATTATATTGTAAAATGGATGGATGGATGGGTGGATGGACGTTTAAAACAAAACTGTTATTATTAATTAGTAAGTATACATTTTTTTAGCCTTTTTAGAGAAAATCATATCATTGTAGTAAATTATGCAAATTACTCGATGATGTCATGGGGACCACGCCCATAGCCACAGGTATCTTGGCAGTTTATGGGAAACACTGTACGTCCATAAATAACACTTTTCAAAATAAAAGCAGCACCGTTGTATTGCACGCTCCACATAGATACTTTTTAAAATGTATTTTGTAATTTATGATTGGCCCCACGCGGGCCGGACAGGGACGCACAAAGGGCCGGATGTGGCCCGCGGGCCGCAGAATACCCGGGTCTGCTCTGTGGTGTTTTAAGGCCCTTATCACATGTTTTCCCATTTGTGTCCACCAAAAACAGGAAATAAGCTGAACAAGGACCTGAAGCACTATCTCAGCCAGCGCTTCCAGAAGTCTTCGCCTGACCACGAACTGCAGCAGATTATCCGAGACAACCTCTACCGCCACGCCGTGCCTTGTGAGTCCCATCATCATCACCTGCTCTACACACTAAACTCACAATTGTTTGAGTTTATTTGGAACATGCATGCATACAACATGATCAGTGTTGGGTTAGTTACTGAAAAACCAGTAACTAGTTACAGGTACTAGTTACTTTATTTCAAAAGTAACTCAGTAACTAACTCATTTTTGTGAACAGTAACTATTTAGTTACTTCTTTTTTTCTTCTTTTTATTTTTAAAAGCTCCCATGAATGCCATTTTAGCCTTCATTTCAGTTTTTTAACACTCCAACCACTAGTTTTACGATCGGACTTAAATGCTTCTACTGAGGTAGCATCTCTGAATATCTCGGGGAAAACCGTTGAAGTGCTACTGTGAACTTGCTGCGGACTGCCTTATGCCGACTCTCTGGGACTAACGCCGGCTGTGATAAGGCCCTCACTGACTTACCACGTACGAACGCTGCCAGTTTTCTTTCGAGGAATGTCAGTCAGACTCAGAGTGCACAAAAGCAGGACTGAACATGAGTACTCTGACTAGGCACCACTTCTCAACGCTGACTCTGCAATATGAACAATACTCTTTAGCTTTGGATTTTTATGATTTTTTCCTGGCATTCTCCCAGTTGTTACCACATACTTGCCAACCCTCCCGTTTTTAGCGGGAGAATCCCGGTATTCAGCGCCTCTCCCGACAACCTCCCGGCAGAGATTTTCTCCCGACAAACTCCCGGTATTCAGCCGGAGCTGGAGGCCACGCCCCCTCCAGCTCAATGCGGACCTGAGACTGAGTGGGGACAGCCTGTTCTCACGTCCGCTTTCCCACAATATAAACAGCTTGCCTGCCCAATAACGTCATAACATCTAGGGCTTTTAGAGAGTAGAGTGCACAACTGCGCACACAACATGGAGACGAAGCAGAAGAACGAGGAAATTACAGACATGGCGACGCCGTCGACGAGCAAGATGAAGAAATACGCTTGCAAGTTCCAAAACGAATGGAAACAAGAATTTCAGTTCATCCAGGACAGTTTGAAGGGGAAGGTGTATGTTGCCTGTAAATATGTAAAACAGACTTCTCCATTGAACACGGTGGCCGAAATGATATACTCATCATGAACGGAGAAGTTAAACAGGACAATACTGCCATCTAATGGATAGCCACCGGAACACTGAAATTGAAGTATTTTTTTTTTTTTCTATGTAAATAAAATAAATATATATATATATATATATATATATATAGCTAGAATTCACTGAAAGTCAAGTATTTCATACATACATACATATATATATATATATATATATATATATATATATATATATATATATATATATATATATATATATATATATATGAAATATATATGAAATACTCGAGTTGGTGAATTCTAGCTGTAAATAACCACGCCCCCCCCACGCCCCCAAACCCCCCACCCCCTACCCCCCACCTCCCGATATTGGAGGTCTCAAGGTTGGCAAGTATGTGTTACCATGACCCAACTTAAAAATGCTAATACAGCTTCTCTTCTCCGACCCTCCCCCATCAGCCTTCCTTGCGGTCACCCTAAACGCATACCCATTATCCCCGGCTCTCTGCATCCTGCTCTCATTGTTGACCCCGACCCCAAGTCCTGACACCAGCGCTTCCAGTCCACTCCCTGCTCACAGTCACTCCCTTTCTACCACCGTCTTTGGTTCACGTTCTAGAGTGCAACCTTTTGTGTCCGTTCTCTTTGTAAATAGAACCACGGTACGTCCTGCTCAACGGTCTGTGGTTCCATGCGATCGGGGCGTCTTCCCAAAATGAGGGAGGCTTGTGGACACTGGGCCGCTGGTGCAGTTCTGAGGAATGAATGGCGGTGGAGCGGTGCAGACGATTGGGCGACCCACATATAGGCTAAGAGGACAGCGAGGAAGGGAGGAGGGGTCTGAAGCGGCGGGGATGGAGACGGGGGGCTGGGTGGAGTTCGGGTGTGTGGGACTGTGGGTGGGGGTGAACGGGAGATGGAGGAAAAGAGACAGATGGAGAGATGCAACAGCACACACACATTTTCATGCTGGTGTCAGTGGGATGGTGGTAAGTTAAACATCTCGTCTTGCACTTAACTTGGCTGTGTGAGTATCAACAAGCTGGGGTTGTCTTTTTTTGGTGTCCAATCACATATCTAGCAATACTAAGACATTGTAAATATTATGATTTGAAAAATTCAAAATACCGATCTAATCACTCAAGTGTCGATCATATACCGTATTTTTCTGACTGTTAGGGCACACTTAAAATCATTTTGCTTTTGCATAATATTGCGAAAGAAAACGCCAGATAATGTCTGAACTTAAACACACACCATAATAATACTCGTATGTTGAAGCACAGTACAATCCATCAAGCGGTGCGGCTTCATAGCCAGTGCCTCCATGGAAATGCCCACCTCTACCTCAAAGAACTACTCACCCCCAAATCCTCCCACGCTCCGGACAGGCTAACCTCCTCCAACCTCCGAGGACAAAGCTACGAACAATGGGAGACCGGGCTTTCCGCTCCGCCGTTCCCAGTCTGTGGAACGCTCTCCCTGACCACCTGAGGGTACCACAGACTGTGGATGCTTTAAAAAAAGGCTTAAAAACCCTTCTTTTTAATAAGCCTTTTTTTAGATATATGCATACTAGTTTTAGCCATTTGGCTGTTCTAATTTTTATTTTTATTTATTTATTATCTTTTTATTTTTATATTTTTTAATACACTGTAGCACTTTGAGGTTGTTTACTCAATGTAAAGTGTTTTTTACGAATAAAATATATTATTATTATTATTATTATAGCTTACCAAAGTCGTACTAAAACATTTTGATAGATTTTTGAGGGCCGTGTGTAATGTTCTATATTTTCAATGGAACATTTAAAATGTTGGTTTTGTTTACTTGAGTCATATTGCAGTCTACACATATCTCTTATGTGTGACTGCCATCTACTGGTCACACTTATCATTACACCAGGTACCAAATAAAATACCTTCAAGGTTGGTAAGCAAAACCATAATTATTCCTTACATTAGCATACTTTCCAACCCTCCCAATTTTCCCGGGAGACTCCCGAATTTCAGTGTCCCTCCCGAAAATCTCCCGGGGCAACCATTCTCCCGATTACCACCCGGACAACATTATTGGGGGCGTCCCTTAAAGGCACTGCCTTTAGCGTCCTCCACCACCTGTCGTCACGTCCGCTTTTCCTCCATACAAACAGCGTGCCAGCCAAGTTACATAATATATGCGGCTTTTCACACACACAAGTGAATGAAATGCATACTTGATCAACAGCCATACAGATCACAGTGAGGGTGACCGTATGAACAACTTTAACACTGTTACAAATATGCGCCACACTGTGAACCCACACCAAACAAGAATGACAAACACATTTCGGGAGAACATCCGCAACGTAACACAACATAAACACAACAGAACAAATACCCAGAACCCCTTGCAGCACTAACTCTTCCGGGACGCTACAATATACACCCCCGCTACCTCCTACGACCCCCCAACTCAACACATATATCGGTATCGGTTGATATCGGAATCGGTAATTAAGAGTTGGACAATATCGGATATCGGCAAAAAAAGCCATTATCGGACATCTCTACTTAAAGTAAATTTGCTTTTGCATAATATTGCGAAACAAAACGCCAGATAATGTCTTACCTTATACACACACCATAATAATACTCCCATGTTGAAGCACAGTACAATCCATCAAGCGGTGCGGCTTCATAGCTTACCAAAGTCCTACTAAAACATTTTGATAGATTTTTGTAATGTTCTATATTTTCAATGGAACATATAAAATGTTGGTGTTGTTTGCTTGAGTCATATTGCAGTCTACACGTATCTCTTATGTGTGACTGCCATCTACTGGTCACACTTATCATTACACCAGGTACCAAATAAAATACCTTCGAGGTTGGTAAGCAAAACCAGAATTATTCCTTACATTAGGCTCACCGGGTTATAAGGCGCACTATCGAGTTTTGAGGGAAAAAAAGGATTTTAAGTGCGCCTTATAGTCTGGAAAATACGGTAAGTTGTATTCAGTCACGTGCCTTTTTTTACAAAAACATTTTGATTGATTTTTGAGCGCTGTGTGTAATGTTCTATATTCTCAATGGAAAATACACAATTTTGGTGTTGTTTACTGGAGTCGTGTTGCAGTCTGCACGTATATCTCTTATGTGTGACTGCCATCATATTGCAGTCTACATGTGCCATCTACTGTTCACACTTATCATTTCACCATAAAATAGCTTCCAGGTCAGTAACCACAACCAAAATTATTCCGTACATTACCCGCACTGTCGAGTTTTGCGAAAATGAGAGGATTTTAAGTGCGCCTTATAGTCCGAAAAATACGGTAATTCTCAAATCATTAAAGTTAAAACTAGAGATGTCCGATAATGGCTTTTTTGCCGATATCCGATATTCCCCAACTCTTGATTACCGATGCCGATATCAACCGATACCGATACATACAGTCGTGGAATTAACACATTATTATGCCTAATTTTGTTGTGATGCCCCGCTGGATGCATTAAACAATGTAACAAAGGTTTTCCAAAATAAATCAACTCAAGTTATGGAAAAAAAAATGCCAACATGGCACTGCCATATTTATTATTGAAGTCACAAAGTGCATTATTTTTTTTTAACATGCCTCAAAACAGCAGCTTGGAACTTGGGACATGCTCTCCCTGAGAAGAGCATGAGGAGGTTGAGGTGGGCGGGGTTGAGGTGGAAGGGGGGGGGGGGTAGGAGTTAGCGTCCCGGAAGAGTTAGTGCTGCAAGGGGTTCTGGGTATTTGTTCTGTTGTGTTTATGTTGTGTTACGGTGCGGATGTTCTCCCGAAATGTGTTTGTCATTCTTGTTTGGTGTGGGTTCACATTGTGGCGCATATTTGTAACAGTGTTAAAGTTGTTTATACGGCCACCCTCAGTGTGACCTGTATGGCTGTTGACCAAGTATGCCTTGCATTCACTTGTGTGTGTGAAAAGCCGTAGATATTATGTGACTGGGCCGGCACGCAAAGGCAGTGCCTTCAAGGTTTATTGGCGCTCTGTACTTCTCCCTACGTCCGTGTACACAGCGAGGTTTTAAAAAGTCAGACATTTTACTTTTTGAAACCGATACCGATGATTTCCGATATTACATTTTAAAGCATTTATCGGCAGTCCGATGTTATCGGACATCTCTAGTTAAAACCTGGTTTCTATACCGAGCCATACTGACCGTGGGACAGATTGAATGGGGGGTCTTAACATGCTGCCGATGACAATAAGAGCGACTGGTGGGGGTTTCTTTCAAGGTAACGCCTCCATGCTGAGTTGAATGGACCCCTAGCAAACAGAGGGTGAATGACGGGAGCAGCAGTGTGTTTATGCTAAGAAGGTGCAAAATGTTCAGGCAATCTGATGCCATTGTAGCAGTCATGAGGCCCTATCAAATCAGTTTAAAAAAATAATTATTTTACGTTAACATTCATTATAATTCCTTTTTCTGCCGATTCGAGACTGTGTAAAACATTTAAAAGTGTGAGTCAAGTTACGATTGCCGTCATGTGTGTACATTGAGCTAGCATATAGGTGGTCTCGTCCACAACAACATAAGGAGATGAGATGTGTTGCTTCATAGTTTGTTCGCAGGTTTCAAGTGGTTGCTTCGACATTGCTTAGTCCAGGAGGGGACGGTTGAGTGTTTTGGGGACAAATTGGCGTTCCCTGTGAACATGAGTTCCATTGACAAACCTTCCTGTTCCTAACGTTGACAGCATTTCAGTCCTATTCATGCCAATTTTTGTGATACTTCGCGTTTAACAGTAGATTTTGTTTTTATTGGCCCATTCTTAGGACAAGGCTATTCAACTACATAATGAAGAGGGCCGCAGTTCCAAGGGCTCAGGGGCCAGACACCAAAATGTGGATGTTTCTTCAGAAAGTGCCACCGCAGGTTATCAAATCAAATCAAATCAAATCAACTTTATTTATAAAGCACATTTAAAATTTACCACAGGGGTAGCCAAAGTGCTGTGCAATGGGCAGGTTAAAAATAATACGAGAACCGAGCAAACACAACACAACACAAACAGAACACGATAAAAAAATAAATAAATAAAATATAAAAACATAAAAACAGGTTCACAGCAGGTGTATTATGGGGTGCCATTGCAGGATGGGTATCACTCAGTGTTAAAAGCCATGGAATAAAAGTATGTTTTTAAGAGAGATTTAAAAACAGGAAGAGAGGAGGCTTGTCTAACACTCAGAGGTAGGTCGTTCCAGAGCTTGGGAGCAGCAGCGGCGAAAGCTCTGTCACCTCTAAGCTTCAGCCTTGTGTCAGGGACCGTCAGTAGCAGCTGATCGGCTGATCTTAGGGATCGGGTGGGGCAGTAAGGCTGAAGGAGGTCGGAGAGATATGTTGGCGCGAGGTTGTTTAGACATTTAAAAATAAATAAAAGGAGTTTAAAATTGATTCTGTAACGCACAGGGAGCCAGTGAAGGGACGCTAATATAGGGTGGATGTGCTCACGTCTGCGGGTCTGTGTTAGCAGACGAGGAGCAGAGTTCTGCACGAGCTGCAGGCGGGCGAGGGAGGCCTGGCTAATGCCTACATACAGGGCATTGCAGTAGTCTAAACGAGTCGAGATAAAGGCGTGGATTAATTTCTCGAGATCATGTCCTGATAGAAGCGGTTTCACTTTCGCTATTTGGCGTAATTGATAAAAGCTTTTTTGTACGACGCTGCTGATTTGTTTTTCGAATTTAAAATCTGAGTCGAACTTTACCCCCAGGTTTGTGACACAGTCGCTGAGATACGGGGTCAGAGTGCCGAGGTCAACGTTGAGGGAGGGGGAGCGACTTGGACCGAACAACATAACTTCTGTTTTGTCTTCATTTAGGCTCAAAATATTCATTTGAGACCGTGTTTACTTATTTACAAAGTAACCACATCAGTTTTCACACTGCACTGTCAATAAATTTATTATCCTGCCCTCGCTACTCGTTTCCAGCGTGTGCAGTTAGCCAGATAGTTAACAAGTTTAGTTGATGATTGAGTTTTTTTTTATTGATTGATTGACACTTGTATTAGTAGATTGCACAGTACAGTACATATTCCGTACAATTGACCACTAAATGGTAACACCCGAATAAGTTTTTCAACTTGTTTAAGTCGGGGTCCACGTTAATCAATTCATGGTAAAGGAGATGCTGCTCCGTTATTGACTGAAGTAAAGTCTGAATGTCATTAAAACAGTTAGCGCCATCTTTTGACACTTCTTCCACTCCCGTCCTTGCACGCTACACCGCTACAACAAAGATGACGGGGAGAAGACGCTGTCCAAGGTGAGCCACGTAAATAAGACCGCCCACAAAACGGCGCGTCCTGAAGAGATGCTCAGAAAGCTACTTGAAGATGATCTGTAAAACATCATCTATGCAACATTTTGAGCAAAGAACCACCATTACATGTTATGTAGACCACAGGGAAGTCTTTTACATTTAGAAAAATAAAAGAAAAATATGACTTCTTTAATGCGCCTTATATATTAAAAAAGATTCAAAATAGACCATTCATCGGCAGTGCGCCTTATAATCCGGTGCGCCCTATGGTCCGGAAAATACGGTATATAGAACCTTTTTTAAGACAAACTTAAAAGTGTAGTTGCATTTGATTGAAATTAGAGATGTCCTATAACATCGGGCTGCCAATATTATCGGCCGATAAATGCTTTATAATGTACTATCGGAAATTATCGGTATCGGTTTGAAAAAGTAAAATTTATGACTTTTTAAAACGCGGCTGTGTACACGGACGTAGGGAGAAGTACAGAGCGCCAATAAACCTTAAAGGCACTGCCTTTGCGTCACACTGTGACCTGTAAACAACTTTAACACTGTTACAAATATGCGCCACACTGTGAACCCACACCAAACAAGAATGACAAACACATTTCGGGAGAACATCCGCACCGTAACACAACATAAACACAACAGAACAAATACCCAGAACCCCTTGTAGCACTAACTCTTCCGGTACGCTACAATATACACCCCCCGCTACCTCCCCCAACCCCGCCCACCTCAACCTCCTCATGCTCTCTCAGGGAGAGCATGTCCCAAATTCCAAGCTGCTGTTTTGAGGCATGTTAAAAAAAAAAAAAATGCACTTTGTGACTTCAATAATAAATATGGCAGTGCCATGTTGGCATTTTTTTCCATAACTTGAGTTGATTTATTTTGGAAAACCTTGTTACATTGTTTAATGCATCCAGCGGGGCATCACAACAAAATTAGGCATAATAATGTGTTAATTCCACGACTGTATATATCGGTATCGGTTGATATCGGAATCGGTAATTAAGAGTTGGACAATATCGGAATATCGGCAAAAAAGCCATTATCGGACATCTCTAATTGAAATAGGTCTTTACAGTTGTTATCAGCTTGCCTTTTCAGTTCAACATGTTGGCGCTTCTCCAGAAAGAGACTGAAAGTTTAGTATTTGAATAATTAGTTTTTGTCCTTTGAGAAATAATGATGTTAAAATGTTGCCAAATGCTAAGCAGGTTTGCATTTTTGCCTTAACTCCTCGATGTGGACTTGCTCTTCATGTCTACATTGCCTTCATAGTTATGGAAGTGTTGTATCTGATAAACACAAGCTGACCTATGCACACACATATATGCCAGGCGGCTTCTTGGCCGAAGAACAACATGTCTGACATCTCTGCACCGGCGACGGATATGACTAAAAACATTATTTTCGGGTTGGACCCCTAAGCCTTTCCATTGTCTTCAATTTGATATTTTAGGAGCTCAACGAATGACTCATAGGCATTTGTCTGAATTCAAAGGTCACTGTGAGATACAGTGTGTATATTTATGACACAATGGCTGTGACATTTGACTTTTTATATTTTCATAAAAGATAGACTGCAACTAATTTGTTTGGCTGAAGGAGTGTGTTAGCTGCTGTAATCCTACGAATATAATAACTGTGTCAAATAAGTGTACATTCAACAAACTAATATGAATATTTAATGAGGTGTTGTCAGGTTCAAACACTGATGACATCTATTAATCAGACAAGAAGCAAGGAATCATGCAGAGACAGAGTTCAATTTAGCTCATGAGGAGAACGCATGGAGATGCACACTTAGTCACAGTCTCGCCCTAAGGCTCTAAGGTACAGCTCCCGCGTCCCTCTATTTATTCAGGAGTTCCCTAGTCAACACCACTGAGGCCGCCTCTAAAAGGAGTGGTCACATATATCATGCAAAGCAGGTCCAGTACGCACAATACGTGACGGAATGTACTGGGGGCCTTGTGATTTTGCCTTGTTTCTGCTTCGTCTGCGTGCTGTCGTCTTATCTTCGTTGAGGTCCTTGAAGTCCTTGGTTGTTAGCAGGCTAAAACAAAGATAACATCTGCGGCTGAGGCCACCTCTCAGACAAAAAGTTTCGTCCTTGCACAGATAGAAAAGTCTAACTTGAGCACAATAGCTAATAACTATAGCAACGCACTTTAAGCATACTAAAGTTGTGTAATAATATATATACATGATTATTCTAACAGGTGTTTATACCATTTGTGTTACATACATAAAAGGTTCGTGTTATGCAGAACTCACTCGTCTTGCCTGTTGGTACCTGGTTTTTCTGTAGTTGGGATCCCCATAAGTGCAGAAAATGGGAATCCAAAAACCGTTACAAGACAATTTTGCCTTGTTTTTAAATAAGCCGTTTGAGATTTGCCTCGATTTAACGTAGTGTTTCCTATTTAAGTGCTATCTTGGTATTATTTGTACTTTTTGAACACATATTTGCTACGAGTGTTTTGTAAAGCATCAACTCAGCAAGTCTAAATAAAAGAAAGCAAAAGAGTTCAAGTTTTACCAAAGGCAGCAGTCGTAAATGAATATTTCAGCACAAACACAATGTTGACATCTGTAGTTATATTTGGATAAAGGCGGGAAAAACAGGCGTACTCGTAGATGGCAACAAACATTGCTGTAGATGCAAAGTTAAATCATGATACGCAACCTTGCCCGAGCAAAAACGATGCATATTTATTTTTAATAACTAAAGTTCCTTGGGTGAATAATGTAAACTCACTACACCGGTATGTTTTAGCTCTTTCATGGTGAGTTTACTGACAGATATAAGTAAGAACTTTACACTACTTTATATTAGAAATGGCAACAGCGGAGGATGAATGTCACATAACAAGAAGGCAGAGAAAAATAAGAAGCTTATCGACTACGGCGTCGGCACGGACTACAAAGGCGGGCACACGCTAATTTTCAGGACTTATGCAGATCCCAAATACACATCAGCAGGTACCAGAACGTAAAAAAAGTTGCTTTTGCATAATATTGCGAAACAAAACGCCAGATTATGTTTTACCTTATACACACACCATAATAATACTCCTATGTTGAAGCACAGTACAATCCATCAAGTGGTGTGGCTTCATAGCTTACCAAAGTCCTACTAAAACATTTTGATGGATTTTTGAGCGCCGTGTGCAATGTTCTATATTTTCAATGGAACATATAACATTTTGGTGTTGTTTACTTGAGTCATATTGCAGTCCACACGTATCTCTTATGTATGACTGCCATCTACTGGTCACACTTATCATTACACCATGTACCAAATAAAATTGCTTCGAGGTTGGTAAGCACAACCAGAATCATTCCGTACATTAGGCGCACCGGGTTATAAGGCGCACTGTCTGTTTTTGAGAAAATGAAAGGATTTTAAGTGTGCCTTATAGTCCGAAAAATCCGGTAGGTAGATTTTTTTTGCTCGTATTCGCTGTATTCTGCCTTGCCACTGGTTTTCACTACTTGAGTTGTGTGGTCCTCTGTCCTCTGTTGTCCTCTGTGGTTTTTTTTTATACATTTTTACTTCTATTTACTGTTTTAATTGGTTTTACCCTTTAAAATCGTTTTTAATCATATTTATTCTTATATTGTTTTTATATTGGTTTTATATTTGTTATTTTTTGTTTTTATTCAGTCATTGGTGGAGCTAAGGATAATATTTGAATATTGTTTTTAATATTGTTGTGCAGCACTTTGGAAACATTTTTGTTGTTTAAATGTGCTATACACATAAATAAAGTGGATTGGATTGGATTGGGAAGAAGTGACGTCATGGAATACAGGCAATATCTATTAAAAAAAGGCCGATGCTGATATATGTCAAAACGGCAAATATCAGCGCCGATAATTAGTCGATCCCTAATGTTATTTAGACCACAAGGAGATTAAAATCGTAATATGACCCCTTGGGTGTAACGGTACGTGTATTTGTACCGAACCGTTTCGGTACGGGGGTTCCGGTTTGGTTACCGAACGAGTTTCCACACGGACATATTAAGTAGCGTAACGCAAGTTGTGTAAGCAATGCACACCGAGGCACAACACACTGCATGCTAGCAGCTAACGGGCTACGATAGACTGACCATACGTCCTCTTTTCACCGGACATGTCCTCTTTTGCGGAGCTGTCAGGGCGGAGTTTCTTAAATGCCTCAAATGTCCGGCATTTTGAGTTAGGGTTGTGTGTATTTTCAATGTACGTTCAGGGTTAAGAAGGGGTTAAAAACAAAACAAATTGGCATCAGCATTGGTGAGGGAGGGGCAGAGACAGAGAGAGTGAGAGAGTTATGATAAACGCGCATGCGTCGCCAGGCTCTGCTTTTTATCCATAGATTTATCACATTTAATTTTTTATTATCTATAGCTGGGGTGTCAAAAGTGTGCCTCGGAGGCCATTGGCGGCCCACAGATAATGTTTAAAGGCCCACGGCACATTCTAAAAATACTATTTAAATAAACATAACAAAAGTGAAATAAAAAAGCTTAAAGGTTAAATGTAATTTAATAAAAGTTGCAATGTTGACTAATAAAACAAAGCTGTTTTTTTTTTCCTTTCAAACTGTCATTGCTCAAAACATAATATTGAATCAAAATCAATGTTATTATGAATTATTGACCTATCCAAGGTTCCGATTACTTCACATCAAATATTCCACTATGAAAAATATTTTGGGTGGAAGATTTTGCAAATTTGGTAAATAAATAACCCCCAAAATTTATATTTTGTTGTTTTCTTACTGTACCGAAAATGAACCGGACCGTGACCTCTAAACCGAGGTACGTACCGAACCGAAAGTTTTGTGTACCGTTACACCCCTAACGTCACGGAATTCAGGCAATACCTATTAAAAAAGGCCGATGCTGATATATGTCATAATTAGTCGATCCCTAATGTTATTTAGACCAGTGGTCCCCAACCTTTTTGTAGCTGCGGACCGGTCAACGCTTGAAAATTTGTCCCACGGACCGTGGGGGGGTATTTTATTTTTATTTTTTTTTGTCATAAAGAAATGCAATCATGTGTGCTTACGGACTGTATCCCTGCAGACTGTATTGATATATATTGATATATAATGTAGGAACCAGAATATTAATAACAGAAGGAAACAACCCTTTTGTGCGAATGAGTGTACGTGGGGGAGGGAGGTTTTTTGGGTTGGTGCACTAATTGTAAGTGTATCTTGTGTTTTTTATGTTGATTTAATAAAAAAAATTAAACACATTTTTGAATTTTTTTTTTTTAATTTCTTGTGCGGCCCGGTACCAATCGATCCACGGCCCGGTGTTAGGGGACCACTGCCTTAGAGCGTAGGGTGAAACTGTAACTGAGTGTACAGCCCAATACATCTCTCCTCATGAGCAAAATTCAACTCTGTCTCTGCTTGATTCCTTGCTTCTTGTCTCGTTTAATAGATAAATGGAAAAAGGCGGTAAAATTCTGGCGACAGAGCTGCTAGTCTACAGATTTTTTTTACGGAGTACGTAAAAAATATATATTCTTGTGCAATAATATTATGAGGTGGTGAATCTGTGTTAATCATAAACTTTACGGTGGTGTTTTTTGCGGTGTGTTACTGAAAATAGGAAAAAAATGGTACAACTGTTTTTTTCTAATGATAAAATTCTGGTCAAAGAGCAGCCTTTTTTTTTTCTTTTTTTTTTTACCGTAAAATCTATTACCATTTTTACAATGTATAATTTAATGAATAACTTGCTTTGAAGTAATAAGTCAATCAGATATTTATTTTCATTTTTTACAAAAAATGTATGCTAATATATTTGTATATTGATTTGTATATGTTGTATATATTTGTATATTGATCTATATTGATATATAATGTAGGAACCAGAAATATTAATAACAGAAAGAAACAACCCTTTTGTGCGAATGAGTGTGAATGGGGGAGGGAGGTTTTTTGGGTTGGTGCACTAATTGTAAGTGTATCTTGTGTTTTTTTTGTAGATTTAATTCAACAATAAAAATTATTATTTTTTAAATATTTTTTTTCAAATTCTTGTGCGGCTCGGTACCAATCGATTCACGGACCGGTACCGGGCCGTGGCCCGGTGGTTGGGGACCACTGATTTAGACCACAAGGAGATTAAAATCATAATATGACCCCTTTGAGCAGCAATGTAAAGGCCAGTATGTTCATACGATGTGGTGTATTTCCTCCAATAATACACATATTTAAAGTAATACCTACCTAATTTGGCTTTATCTTGACTGGAGTCTCCTTAGACTGGGGAGGTTGATGCTGTATTATTCATCACTTGAACTGCTCGTGGCCCCCGTTGTTGATTGTATCCAATTTGACTTTATGGTGTGCCTTGTGGACGGGGCTCAATCCGCAGCTGTTCTTTGCTACGCACCTATGAGAACCTGAAGAGAAATAATGGGGGTGAACAATCAATAGAAAGGGAGGGTGGGACAGAAAAAGAGAGAAGAAGAGGGGTGGTGGGCGGGTGCATGTGGGTGCCTGCGAGACGGGAGACAGCGGGGCTCAGTCAGCCAGCGAGAGACTGGGAGAAGCCGAGCGTTGGTGTGTGCATGTGTGGGTATGAGACAATGTGTGGACACCGCTTAGCTTAGCTCACTTTAGCTTAACATCACCAAACTGGACAGGGCACAGATGCTGGGAACGGAGGACGGGGAGGGGGACCGTGATTTTTCTTCCACACCTGAACGGATTGTCTTCCCTTCCGTCTCCTGTCGACGCTCCGTGGACCGCCGGGGAAGGAGAAGGGGCTCGTTGACGGAGGTATGTCGCTTTGTGCTGGCAACGCTGCGATTTTGACGGTTGGGGGTTGGGATGGAGAGGCGGGCGGGATGAGGATGGCGGTGCATCAGGCGGGAGGGATCAGGGACGAGGCGGCACATCGCTTGCAGTAATGGAGGCTGATGTGTTGTGGTCAAACGGAAGCTGTGTGTGTCTGTCTCGGGTATGTCTGTGTGTGTGTGTGTGTGCGTGTGTGTGCTTACACTAAGTGTGTACAAAGTGTCACTTCTCATGCATTATTGCATGTGTATTCCATGTGGAATCCCACATAATGTGCTTGTATTGACATGTATTATTGGGAGCCATGACAGCATCTGTTTGTCTGTCTGGAGATTTTCTTCTCCTTCACTCCACCTTTTCATTCTAGATTCATTTTAGTCCCTTTCCACCCCCCAGTCCCTCTTGCCTGGATGACCTCCCCATCGCTATCCATCCAACCGTCCATCCATCCGTCCCCACTCCCTCACCGCCCCTCTAAATGGATCATTTTGGAGCCTTTCTTTCCCATTTGCCCCTTCTTTGCTGTAGGTAGCCGCTAGCCCACGGTGCTTTTGACTGAGTGTAATCAAAAGACAAAAGGCCATGTGTGCGTGTTGACGGGGGTGGGGAGGGACATTTTCAGGCAGCTTTCTGGCTGATTTAGCATTACACCGCACTGCTTGGCCCTTCAGGTTTTTGTTTCCCTAATCTCTCCCTTTTACCTTCCCTCGTTCCCAAAACCAGGCCCATGTTTTTCTTGTATCATTTAACATTTCTTGTCCAGAGCAAGACCTGTTTGGATCCCCCGATTGGTGGTCGTGTGTGTTTGTGTGTCCTCACATCAGTGTGAGCCTCTTCCAGTCGGTGAAAACACCCTCCCTCCACTCAAAACACTCTATCCCGTTTGAAAGGAGTCTGCACCAATCGCCAAAAAGCCAAAGCCACATTGACATTTAATGCCACCGACATGAAGGGAGTTTTCTTGAGGGGCTTTGGCAAAATCAGGTGCCAGGTTTAAGGTAGCTGCGAGGTTTTGATTGCCGTGTTCTGTGTCCCTATGAACCCAAATAACACAAGCAAGACCACTTCAAGACTGGAAAATGTTGCATTCTGCAGCCTGTGCTTTTGGTTGGATTAACCCTTCACTGGGACAGATGGCTCCATCCCCCTGCCGAGCAAACAAACCCCAGTCAGCTTGTCATCCTGGGTATGTGCGTGCTTGTGTGTGTGTGTGTGTGTGTCCCCCACCAAAAAAACTGGCAGACTAGTTGTGGCCAAGATGGTGGATGGATCTGTTTTGGCTTTGGAAAATGACGACAGTCTGTTTGCCTTACCCTTGTGTTTGTGTGTACATTTGTGTGCACACTGAACATTATCCATGGAAGCATGCCTTAGTATCTTCCTGGAAAACGTGGAGTAGCTGGCTTGCTTTACAGTACAGCATATTTATTATGGTTATTTAGAGAGTTGCTTCTGTAAAAGCTTCTGCACAACAGTTGGCTCCGTGACTATTGCCATATTTTAAAGGAGAGCTATTTTTTTTTTTCAGTCTGTATTTCTCATCTTCCCCCATCCATTATGACATTTAAATCACGTTTTTGTACATGACTCCTCAAGGTAAACAAACCGTAATCAGGCCAACATGTCCTGTAGAGGAAATAAGAAATATGCTATGAAGAAAACTGATTGTTTTTGCTTTTGTAAGCACATTTGTTAGTACATCGATTTACAGTCCGCCAGATACCGTATTAAGAAGTGTATATTGCTGCTAGGATCCTGATGAGAGTGCGGAAATATTGACCATATCACACCAACTCTCAAATCCCTTCACTGGCTTCCTGTTCCACTCAGGTTTGAATACAAAGTCTCCCTACTAACCCACCAGTGCCTCTATGAAAATGCCCCCTTCTACCTCAAAGAACTACTCACCCCCAAATCCGCTCCGGACAAGCTAACCTCCTCCAACCTCCGAGGACAAAGCTACGAACAATGGGAGACCGGGCTTTCTGCTACGCCGCTCCCAGTCTGTGGAACGCTCTCCCTGACCACCTGAGGGCACCACAGACTGTGGATGCTTTTAAAAAAGGCTTAAAAACCCTTCTTTCTAAAAAAAACTTTTTTTTAGATAAACAGTATGCATACTAGTTTTAGCTATTTGGCTGTTCTAGTTTTTATTTATTTTTATTTTTATTTTATTGTTATTTTATTTTTATTTTTATTTTATTTATTTTTTTTTTTTTAATTTTTTTATTTTTTTTATTTATTTTTATTTTGTTTTTATTTTATTTTATTTTTATTTTATTTTATTTTTATTTTTATTTTTATTTTATTTTATTTTATTTTTTAATTTTTTTATATTTTATTTTATTTTATTTTTATTTTTATTTTTATTTTTATTTTATTTTTATTTTATTTTTATTTTTTTAATACACTGTAGCACTTTGAGGTTGTTTACTCAATGTAAAGTGCTTTTTACAAATAAAATCTATTATTATTATTATTATTATTATTATTATTATTATTACTATTATAATACTACAGGCCATCTATTCAACAGGATTTTAATTCGGCCCGCCAAACAACACCCAAATAGGCCTGATGAAACCTTTTAAACGAGTGTGGCTCATGTATGCAGTACCCCCGCGACTCTGCAGGGGGCAACAGTGTTTCACAATGAAGCAAGGGGTTAAGTAGAAGCAGACTACCGTATTTTTCGGACTATAAGGCGCACTTAAAATCCTTTCATTTTCTCAAAATAACCCAATGCGACTTATAACCTGGAATTCTGGTTGTGCTTACTTTTGATTGATTGATTGAGAAGTTTATTGACATTTTAAAGAATTGAATCCATGTAATGCTTTAAAAAGGCAAATGGATGGCACAAAAAGCCAAAAGGCTTGTTTCCATTGTGGTCCATTAAATATTCATCACATTTGATACATTCAATAACAAAAGGTATATAACCTGTAACATGTATATAAAAATTACGTAAAAAAATTGGATAAATGATGTACATATACACAGTATACATGTCAGGTGATTTGAAAAACAATATATACAAATAATGGGGGGGGGGTATATACTCTATGTACATGACACTATGTACATGACTATGCACATGTTGACTCCAAGAGTGGGCAAAGTGTACCAACCTCGAAGCAATTTTATTTGGAAATGGTGTAATGATAAGTGTGACCAGTAGATGGCAGTCACACATAAGAGATACGTGCAGACTGCAATATGATGGCAGTAAACTACACCAAAACTTTAGATGCTCCATCGAGAATATAGAACATTACACACCGCACTGAAAAATCGGTCAAAATGTTTTTAGTACGACTTTGGTAAGCTATGAAGCCGCATCACTTGATGGATTGTACTGTGCTTCAACATAGGAGTATTATTATGGTGCGTAAAATGGCACCTGTTAGCAGACATATTATCTGGCATTTTGTTTCGCAATACTATGCAAAACCAACTTTTCTTACCTTATGGTACCTGCTGATGTGAATTTAGGATCTGCATAAGTCCTGAAAATGTGTGCGCGTCCGCAATTTGGGGCGGTATAGCTCGGTTGGTAGAGCGGCCGTGCCAGCAACTTGAGGGTTCCAGGTTCGATCCCCGCTTCTGCCACCCTAGTCACTGCCGTTGTGTCCTTGGGCAAGACGCTTTACCCACCTGCTCCCAGTGCCACCCACACTGGTTTAAATGTAACTTAGATATTGGGTTTCACAATGTAAAGCGCTTTGAGTCACTTGACGTTATATAAATATAATTCACTTCACTTCACTTATTTTATACATGTTAAGTACACAATGGACATTTTTTTAATGTAAAATACACAATGGACATTATTCTTTTGTAATGGTTACTTTATGTTTATATGTTCAGTCTTAAAATCCTAGATTAAGGAAGAAAAGTGTAGTGGATTGTCCGAAGCTTAATCAGCAACAAAAGTGAATTTAGTACAAAAACTTTATTTACCCATAGTCAAAAGTGCATAAGTTGGATTGTTTTGTCCATGCAAACAAACAGACGTCCTCCGGAGGACACACGAATGAAGCAATCTCTCTGAGTCCTGGTCTCCTGGCCATTTTTATCTGTTTCCCCGTGCCCCAAGGTCCCGTTGTTTTCGACATGTTTGTTTTGCAACATCCTTGAATCCCTTAGTCATGCTTAGACAATCAAAACATTTTGTAGACTGGTCGGCACGACTTCATATTGAACTTTGTCCTACATCTGGTCTATTCAATGGTATAGAATAGAAGAGAAATGAAATGAGCAGACATTCTTAATAGACACGAAATATAGTTCAAAGGTCAGAAATTCTACTACAAGAGTAAATAAATAAATCTGAGGAAGGAAAATATTTCAAAAGAAGGAACATTTATCCTCAACAAAACTTCTGGAGCTTCTGTTTCTTCATGCTGTTAGTTATACATGCTGGAAACTAGTAGTAACAATAATGACTTTATTGACAGTGCAGTGTGAAAGCCAAAGTGTTTTCTTTGCAATTAAGTAGGGCTGCAACTCACGATTAATTTGATAATCGATTAATCTGTCGATTATTACTTCGATTAATCGATTAATAATCGGATAAAAGAGACAAACTACATTTCTGTCCTTTCCAGTATTTTATTGAAAAAACCCAGCATACTGGCACCATACTTATTTTGATTATTGTTTCTCAGCTGTTTGTACATGTTGCAGTTTATAAAAAAAGGTTTATTTAAAAAAAAAAAAACTTTTTTATTTTTATTTTTAAAAAGCCTCTGCGCATGCGCATAGCATAGATCCAACGAATCGATGACTAAATTAATCGGCAACTATTTTTATAATCGATTTTAATCGATTTAATCGATTAGTTGTTGCAGCCCTACAATTAAGTAAACACAGTCTTTAAGGAATATAACCTACGGAGGCACTTTCTGACGGAAAATCCAAATTTTTTTAATGTCCTTTGGGCTTGTGAAATAGTTGATTATCCCTGTCCTACAGTACATGTTTTCAAAAACACCTTGAAAGCAGGTTATGTGTTTTGTTTACCAGCTTATACTTTTGTAATGTTTACTTTATGTTTATATTTTCGGTTTTACAAGCTTAAATTAAGGAATCAGTATAAATAAATACAACTGAGGAAGGAAAATAATTAAAAAAAAAGGAACATCAATCCTCAACAAAACTTCTGGAGCTTTTGTTTCTTCATGCTGTTAACTATCTGTCTATCTGCACACGCCGGAAAGGAGTAGCGAGGGCAGTGCAGAGTGAGAGCTGATGTGTTTACTTTGCAATTAAGTAAACGCAGTCTCTGAGGAATATAACCTACGGGGGCACTTTCTGACAAAACATCCACATTTTAAGAGCCTTTGGACTCTTAAAACTGCAGCCCTCTTCATTATGTCGTGGAATAGGCTTAGTGTGCTGTATTCAGGGATGTATATGAGCTAATTATTTAGCATTTATATAAATTTGCCTCTCCAAGGTAAAGTTACTCGAACCACTTTATTGATGAGGTAAAGTTTTAGATCATATTTAAGTGTATAAGGTCAGTGTTTCCCACACATTCATTTATTTGTGGCGGCCCGCCACGAAAGAATTACGTCCGCCACAAATAAAATAAAAATTAAAAAAATTAAAAAAAATAAAAATTGTCCTGTCCAGCTTCTCAGGAAAATCATATAGTTGATGTAGATGCCCATATAGGCTGTTCAGATTTACTTTACAAAAAAGAAGTGTAGGATACTTCTCTTGTTGCCTTATTTGTATTTGACCACTACTGTTTTCTGTTTATTTGTTACTGACTGTGGCAGGACACCTCTGCCTCTGTTTCACTTTATGTTGCTGGTAAATAATATGGTTGTAGTAGTAGGCTAAAGTTAAATTATTTAGTATGCACTAATTAAAGGGGCAGAGCTTTAAGAGACATTTTAGCTTTTATACTTTATAAGATATATTTTTTGTAAGAACCACATTTAATAAATATATTTCAGTGAATAACTTATTGTTCAAATCTGTATGTAAATATGTACATAAAGTGTTGTAATTATTTTGTAAAATGGATGGATGGATGGATGGACGTTTAAAACAAAACTGTTATTATTAATTAGTAAGTATACATTTTTTGAGCCTTTTTAGAGAAAATCATATCATTGTAGTAAATTATGCAAATTACTCGATGATGTCATGGTGACCACGCCCCCATCCACGCCTATAGCCACGCCCCCACCGCCACAGGTATCTTGGCAGTTTATGGGAAACACTGAAGGTTGTAGTCAAAGAATCTCTGAATGTTGTCAGCTTCAGTTTCTAGTATACACCGTGTTTGTGTGCCGTGGCTGTTATATTGTCCTTGCTCAGGCTACAATGTCGTTAAAAAAATGAGGGCGTACTCATACTAGGTCTCCCTGCTTTGTCACCTTTGCTCGTGCCGTCTTTGTATTACTGCAAGTTTCCTGCCTTTTGTGGAGGATTTTTGAATTGAATATTTCTATCCTGCATTTCTGGTGGCAATCTTTTAGGCCGCATGTGTCAAACTACCGCCGCATCTTTTTATATAGCCGGCCAACGCCTGGAAATAATATGCATCAATAAAGTACTGACTAAATGTATTCTTTTTTTCCATTTTTTTTTATTTTATTTATATTTTTGTTAATTATTTTCTAAAAATAACAGCAGCCAAAACATATAACAAAACAACCCCCCCACCCCCCTCCACTCACACACACATTCACACCATTGAAAGAAGCTTACATGAACTGGGAAAATCCAAAATGTAAATAAATTAAAATAATAATAGCAAATAAAAAATAATAATAATAATAATTTTATATATATATATATATATATATATATATATATATATATATATATATATATATAAAATTATTATTATTATTTTATATTATATATATATATATATTATATATATATATATATATATATATATATATATATATATATATATATATATATATATATATATATATATATATATATATATATATATATATATATATATATATACAATAACAATAATTCATACATTAACCATCTGACCAAACCTTTCTTTCCATTTTGACAGAAAAAAAAAACAATTTATTGCATGCAATTGCATTAATTTTATTCAATATTATCTAATAATGTAACAAACACTATGTTATTATACATTAAACATGTGTTTTCTTAAAATAAAAAAAATAAGTACCGCATTTTTCGGAGTATAAGTCGCACCGGCCGAAAATGCATAATAAAGAAGGAAAAAAAACATATATAAGTCGCACTGGTGTATAAGTCGCATTTTTTGGGGAAATGTATTTGATAAAAGCCAACACCAAGAATAGACATTTGAAAGGCAATTTAAAATAAATAAAGAATAGTGAACAACAGGCTGAATAAGTGTACGTTATATGAGGCATAAATAACCAACTGAGAACGTGCCTGGTATGTTAACGTAACATATTATGGTAAGAGTCATTCAAATAACTATAACATATAGAACATGCTATACGTTTACCAAACAATCTGTCACTCCTAATCGCTAAATCCCATGAAATCTTATACGTCTAGTCTCTTACGCGAATGAGATAAATAATATTATTTGATATTTTACGCTAATGTGTTAAGAATTTCACACATAAGTCGCTCCTGAGTATAAGTCGCACTTGAAAAAAACTGCGACTTATAGTCCGAAAAATACGGTACTTAAGTATCTACTTGATTTATGTATGAATCTGTAAAAAATGATGTTGGTAATGTTAAAAATGTAATGTTACTTACATTTGTATGAATTAAGGTTGGAAAGTAGTTACGCTATATCTCCAAAAGTATTTGGCCACCCATCCAAATGATGAGAATCAGGTGTCCTAATCACCACTTAGGCGTGGAGACTGTTTCTACAAACATTTGTGAAAGAATGGGCCGCTTTCAGTGATTTCCAGCGTGGAACTGTCCTAGGATGCTACCTGTGCAACAAATCCAGTCGTGAAATTTCCTCACTCCTAAGAAAAGTGAAGAGTTTGGGAACAACAGCAACTCAGCCACCAAGTGGTAGGCCACGTAAACTGACAGTGAGGTGTCAGCATAGTGCAAAGACTTTCTGCACAGTCAGTTGTTACAGAGCTCCAAACTTCATGTGACCTTCCAATTAGCCCACGTACAGTACGCAGAGAGCTTCATGGAACGGGTTTCCAAGGCCGAGCAGCTGCATCTAAGCCATGCATCACCAAGTCCAATGCAAAGCGTGGGATGCAGTGGACAATTTCATGGGATGGCACTTCAAGTTCATATGTGAGTAAAGGCAGGTGGCCAAATACTTTTGGCAATATAGTGTATCTCTGATAACAATGAACCATTAGTGTCATGTTTCCTAATAATGTAACAAATATATTAGCATCCGTTTTTTGTAAAACATGAAAATAAATATCTGATTGACTTATTATTTCAAAGCAAGTTATTCATGAAATTATACATTGTAAAAATGGTAATAGATTTTACGGTAAAAAAAAAATTAAAAAATGGCTGCTCAGTGACCAGAATTTTATCATAAAAAAACAAAACAGTGGTACCATTTTTTTCTATTTTAAGTAATACACCGCAAAAAACGTTCATGATTAACACCGATTCACCACCTCATAATATTATTGCACAACAATATATATTTTTTACGTACTCCGAAAAAAAAAATCTGTACACTGGCAGGTCTGTCGCCAGAATTTTACCGTCTTTTTCCATTTTGTCAGGTTCAAACACCAAACTATCTATTAAACGAGACAAGAAGCAAGGAATCAAGCAGAGACAGAGTTGAATTTTGCTCATGAGGAGAGACGTATTGGGCTGTACACTCAGTTACAGTTAACTAAGGCAGTGGTCCCCAACCATCGGGCCGCGGCCCGGTACCGGTCCGTGGATCGATTGGCAGAAGGAAAAAAAAATAAATACATTTTTTTTATTAAATCAACATAAAAAACACAAAATACACTTACAATTAGTGCACCAACCCAAAAAACCTCCCTCCCCCATTCACACTCATTCACACAAAAGGGTTGTTTCTTTCTGTTATTAATATTTCTGGTTCCTACATTATATATCATTATAGATCAATACAGTCTGCAGGGATACAGTCCGTAAGCACACATGATTGTATTTTTTTATGACAAAAAAAACAAAAAACAAAACATAACTGAGAGAGCATGAGGAGGTTGGGGGGGGGGGGGGTGTAGGAGGTAGCGGGGGGTGTATATTGTAACGTCCCGGAAGAGTTAGTGCTGCAAGGGGTTCTGGGTATTTGTTCTGTTGTGTTTATGTTGTGTTACGGTGCGGATGTTCTCCCGAAATGTGTTTGTCATTCTTGTTTGGTGTGGGTTCACAGTGTGGCGCATATTTGTGACAGTGTTAAAGTTGTCTATACGGCTACCCTCAGTGTGACCTGTATGGCTGTTGACCAAGTATGCCTTGCATTCACTTGTGTGTGTGAAAAGCCGTAGATATTATGTGACTGGGCCGGCACGCAAAGGCAGTGCCTTTAAGGTTTATTGGCGCTCTGTACTTCTCCCTACGTCCGTGTACACAGCGGCGTTTTAAAAAATCATACATTTTACTTTATGAAACCGATACCGATAATTTCCGATATTACATTTTAAAGCATTTATCGGCCGATAATATCGGCAGTCCGATATTATCGGACATCTCTACCCAATACCATTATTTTGATACCGTATCATAGCTTACCAAAGTCGTACTATAAACATTTTGACAGGTTTTTAAGCGCCGTGTGTTAAGTTCTAAATTTTCAATGGAACTTTTAAAGTTTTGGTGTTGTTTACTAGCGTCATATTGCAGTCTACACGTATCTCTTATGTGTGACTGCCATCTACCGGTCACACTTATCATTACATCCATGTACCAAATAAAATTGCTTTGAGGTCGGCAAAGGACTTAAAGTGCGCCTTATAGTCCAAAAAATACGGTACTGGGGGCGTACTTATCAAGCTTCTTAGAGTGCCATTTTACACTTAAGTCCTGAGAATTTGCGAAATTTAGTCCTACTCTCAAACTTAAGAATAAAAGCTTTTTATACCGGGCGGTATAGCTCGGTTGGTAGAGTGGCCGTGCCAGCAACTTGAGGGTTGCAGGTTCAATTCCCGCTTCCGCCATCCTAGTCACTGCCGTTGTGTCCTTGGGCAAGACACTTTACCCACCTGCTCCCAGTGCCACCCACACTGGTTTAAATGTAACTTAGATATTGGGTTTCACAATGTAAAGCGCTTTGAGTCACTTGAGAAAAAGCGCTATATAAATGTAATTCACTTCACTTCACTTCACTATCAACGTTCTTAAGTCTAAGAATCACACCTACTCTCCACGATATTTAAGAGACCTTCAGAGGTGTCTTAAGTGGTTAGGAGTTGCCAGCAGGGGATGGCACTGAGGCGAGAGAGACGTGTGCGAACGTTCAGGGAACGGAACAATGTTTTTTTTTTTTTTGATGACGAGCAGCTGATCAAACGGTATCGTTTAGACAGAGCGGATATTATTTTTGTCACAGATTTAATACTTTTCGATTCCTTGTTGATTTCTGCATGTGTCTGCAGTGGGCTAGTATATATAGAGCCACCCACACCAGTTTCAAATGAGTTGCCTAATTAATGAATTGGAAAGAAAATGTTATGACATTATGACAGTAGCGTATGTGTGTGGCCGTGAGGTGAGTGACGTCAGTGAGTGTGTGGGCGAGAGAAGAGAGGGAGCGGTAGCGTGAGTGCCGGCGGGGACTAGTTTGTTTTGTATTATTTTGTAGTTTATTGTCAAAATATACACTCCCATTGTCCACTGAAATATTTCCAAGATATTTCTTTAGTCTTAGACAACGGATTCCCTTCCGTGATTGGTCATTTCTATGGACACAGAAATGACGTCACCTAAAATTCCGTTTACGGCACATAGTAATGTCGTAATTCAGCTCTGAGTGTGACACTTAAGATTCAGTCCTACACTTCGCTGAAAGTGTGAGTAAGACGCTTGATAACTAACTTTTAAGTGCAGCTTTCAGCGAAGAATTTATTTACTCTTAAGTCAACTCTTAGCAGACTTCTTAGGAGTAATTCTAAGAAGCTTGATAAGTACGGCCCCTGTTTATCCCTACAAAGGCAGTAGTTCTGATTGCACACCCTTTGGGATTTATCCCCCGCCTCTTTCTCACCTGCTACTGTGATTGGATAAAATTCCTAACTTGTCCCACCCGCCTGAAGACAAAATTAAATACGATCTGATTTTGTCTCTTGTCAACACTTTCGTCACATTTTTATCCGTCGACTAAATTGACGATCGGTTTCGTCATTGTTTTCGTCAACGTGCATTTGTTGTGATTCGTTAACGTCCTATTTTAGTCATGGAAAAATAGGTTGTTGACGATAACGAAGACGGAAATGTTCCATTGGTAGTTACAGCTGAGTCGTGCATTTCATTGGTTGAGCTTGATAAAGAGAAGGATCCATCCTACGAATGGAACCATGAATACCATGAATTGATTAACGTGGACTTGAACAAGTTGAAAAACTTATTGGGGTGTTACCATTTAGTGGTCAATTGTACGGAATATGTACTGTACTGTGCAATCTACTAATAAAAGTCTCAATTGATCAATCAAAACCCTCATATTTTATCTTAATAGAACACTATCTTTATAGGTTCAGAGTTACAGTGACCTAGTTTTGATTTAAGTCAACATATTTTGTTTACTCAGACATCCCTACTGTATCCCTTCACTGTTTTGTGTCAGTACAATTATGCTGTTTATAATAGAAATGTCCCCTAACACTGTATTGTACTGTTCTCATCAACAACTTCCTAAAATGCACACTTTCAAAATAAGTAATTTCCGGAATGACCTGAATGGTTGCACACAAGCTGAATAGGATCAGAGGTACCTATTTTAAGAACAATTAGGATAATGAATCATTGCTAAATACATTTACCACGACCTACTTTTTAATGGTGGCACTGGGCTTTGTTTTTTGTATGAGGTTTAGATTGTGACGTCATTTCATAACTACAAAATAACCTGAACGCTTGTTTTGTACCAGTTATTTGATGATTATGTTGTTGTTTTTTGAAATATAAATGAAAATCCAAAGCATTTACGTATATACCGTATTTTTCGGAGTATAAGTCGCTCCGGAGTATAAGTCGCACCGGCCGAAAATGCATAATAAGGAAGGAAAAATACATATATAAGTCGCACTGGAGTATAAGTCGCATTTTTGGGGGAAATGTATTTGATAAAAGCCAACACCAAGAATAGACATTTGAAAGGCAATTTCAAATAAATGAAGAATAGTGAACAACAGGCTGAATAAGTGTACGTTATATGAGGCATAAATAACCAACTGAGAACGTGCCTGGTATGTTAACGTAACATATTATGGTAAGAGTCATTCAAATAACTATAACATATAGAACATGCTATACGTTTACCAAACAATCTGTCACTCCTAATCGCTAAATCCCATGAAATCTTATACGTCTAGTCTCTTACGTGAATGAGCTAAATAATATTATTTGATATTTTACGCTAATGTGTTAATAATTTCACACATAAGTCGCTCCTGAGTATAAGTCGCACCCCCGACCAAACTATAAAAAAAACTGCGACTTATAGTCCGAAAAATACGGTAGTTTGTTGTTTGGATTGGTGTGTTGTATTCAGAGCCTGACAGACTGGTTAGGCAATGTCTCTTTTCTTTGTTATGTTAAAATGTTCTAGGATCTAATCTTAATCAAATGAGCAATCAAGTTTGTGCAGTTGACAACTCCACTTCACCAGTCATGTATCTCCAAAACAAACCAAGATAAGCCACCGAAGAAAGCAAAACCTTGCATCATTCTCATGTAATACCGGTGGGCTGTTACAACTTGGAGGAAATGAAAATGACCCAGCATTTCATTTGATGTATTCTCATATTTATATACACAAACGTTTACCATAGTCTGCAAAGTTGAAATGTTAACCTACATTTTAGAGAAACTCACACTACAACAGTATGTGTCCATGCACTAAATTAGTCTGATTTCTCAAATAGTTTGGCTCTAAAGAAGCATCCCAGAGCCCATGGAAACACCTTAAAGGCCTACTGAAAGCCACTACTACCGACCACGCAGTCTGATAGTTTATATATCAATGATGAAATCTTAACATTGCAACACATGCCAATACGGCCGGGTTAACTTATAAAGTGCAATTTTAAATTTCCCGCTAAACTTCCGGTTGGAAGCGTCTTTGGATGATGACGTATGCGCGTGACGTCACGACGGCAACGGAAGTATTCGTACCCAATGTGTCACCATACAAACTGCTCTGTTTTCATCGAACAATTCCACAGTATTCTGGACATCTGTGTTGGTGAATCTTTTGCAATTTGTTTAATGGACAATGGAGATTGCAAAGAAGAAAGTTGTAGGTGGGATCGGTGTATTAGCGGGTGGCTGTAGCAACACAACAAGGAGTACTTACTTGGATAGCAGACACGCTAGCCGATGCTAGCCGCCAACGCATCTGTGATCGGGTGAAGTCCTTCGTCGCGCCGTCGATCGCTGGAACGCAGGTGAGCACGGGTGTTGATGAGCAGATGAGGGCTGGCTGGCGTAGGTGGAGTGCTAATGTTTTTATCATAGCTCTGTGAGGTCCGGTTGCTAAGTTGCTAAGTTAGCTTCAGCATCGTTAGCAACAGCATTGTTAAGCTTTGCCAGGCTGAGAATCATTAACCGTGTAGTTACATGTCCATGGTTTAATAGTATTGTTGATCTTCTGTCTATCCTTCCAGTCAGGGATTTATTTATTTTGTTTCTATCTGCATTGGAGCCAGATGCTATCACGTTAGCTCAGTAGCTAAAGTGCTTCGCCGATGTATTGTCGTGGAGATAAAAGTCACTGTGAATGTCCATTTCGCGTTCTCGACTCTCGTTTTCAAGAGGATATAGTATCCGAGGTGGTTTAAAATACAAATCCATGATCCACAAAAGAAAAAGGAGAGTGTGTGGAATCCAATGAGTCAGCTTGTACCTAAGTTACGGTCAGAGCGAAAAAAGATACACCCTGCACTGCCTCTCTAGTTCTTCACTCTAACGTTCCTCATCCACAAATCTTTCATCCTCGCTCAAAGTAATGGGGTAATCGTCGCTTTCTCGGTCCGAATCTCTCTCGCTCCATTGTAAACAACGGGGAATTGTGAGGAATCCTTCCTCCTGTGACGTCACGCTACTTCCGGGATAGGCAAGGCTTTTTTTTATCAGCGACCAAAAGTTGCGAACTTTATCGTCGTTGTTCTATACTAAATCCTTTCAGCAAAAATATGGCAATATCACGAAATGATCAAGTATGACACATAGAATGGATCTGCTATCCCCGTTTAAATAAAACAATTTACTTTCAGTAGGCCTTTAATCTGATCATGTTTGGCTTTTGAGAAACCAGACGAAGACAGCTAGATTATGTGATTGGAAACCAGATCTCTCGAGCGGGTGTGGGCTATCGAAGGGGACCATTTTTTAATTTTTTATCTACAGCAATGTTTTCAAACCACTGTATCTGATGGCACACTAGTGTGCCATCAGATACAGTCTGGTGTGCCCTGGGAATTTATCTAATTTCACCTATTTGGGTTAAAAATATTTTTTGCGAACCAGTAATTATAGTCAGCAAATTATGTGTTGTTGTTGAGTGTCAGTGCTGTCTAGAGCTCGGCAGAGTAACCGTGTAATACTCTTCCATATCAGTAGGTGGCAGCAGGTAGCTAATTGCTTTGTAGATGTCAGAACCACGGGAGGCAGGGTGCAGGTAGAAATGTGTCCTAATGCTTAAACCAAAAATAAACAAAAGGTGAGTGCCCCTAAGAAAAGGCATTAAAGCTTAGAAAAGGCTATGCAGAACGAAACTAAAACTGAACTGGCTACAAAGTAAACAAAAACAGAATGCTGGACGACAGCAAAGACTTACTGTGGAGCAAAGACGGCGTCCACAATGTACAACCGAACATGACATGACAATCAACAATGTCCCCACAAAGAAGGATTAAAAACAACTAAAATCTTCTTGATTGCTAAAACAAAGTAGATGTGGGAAATATCGCTCAAAGGAAGACATGAGACTGCTACAGGAAAATACCAAAAAAAGAGAAAAAGCCACCAAAATAGGAGCGCAAGATAAGAAGTAAAACACTACACACAGGAAAACACCAAAAAAGTCCAAATAAGTCAGGGTGTGATGTGACAGGTGGTGACAGTACACCTACTTTGAGACAAGAGCTATAGTGATGCATGCTTGGTTATGCTTTAAAGTCATATCCAACAATTGCGACGACGACTTTTTGCTGTCAACTGAGTTTCGTTTTTTTTAATGATTTCTGCTGGTGGTGTGCCTCCAAATTTTTTCAACGCAAAAAATGTGCCTTCACTCAAAAAAGGTTGAAAAACACCGACTTAGAGAGAGTAAACGGACACTGAGACACATGCAGGTGTGAAAATACAAAAAAAAATAAATCTGAGAAATCAGACTAATTTAATGCATGGACGCAGTCACTGATAACACCCACAAGACAGAACTGATTTGTTATTTATTAACTTAAAATATTTATATTCTTTTAATTGCATTTTAGTCCTTTATTAGTCTTGTCTCATGACCCTTTTAGTCTTGTCTCATGACAACCATGTTTTGTATCCTTTTGTTACTTTAATCTATGAAAACACTACAAATTAGCAAGATTAGGCGATTGTATTTCTGCCAAGTTCCCGAGTACATACATATTTAAGGACTACGTGGTACTTCTACGATCAAGATCGAGCTTTTAGAACATATATTGTATTTTATTGGACTCCATTTATCTACTTGGTAAAGGAAAAGCAATCAGTCTCCAGAAACAATAAATGACCCTTGAGCAACTCTTACATTTAGAATCTGGAATGCCATTGGCCAACATCAGTAGAAACATGGTTACGTATGTTAGGTGTGGAAGAAGTGTGGAGCCCAGAACTGAACTCTTTTTTTTTAAAGAGCTAGACCTGGGAACCAGATCCTCTCTTTTAAGGCCTGTCACATTTCTTTTGTGTGAATCAACCAGTAACTATTATTCAAGGTAACAATACTTGCCTCAAGTCTAACACCCTTAAATATGTGTTTGTTTGGGTGGATCCATCCATCCATCCATCCATCCATCCATCTTCTTCCGCTTATCCGAGATCGGGTCACGGGGGCAGCAGCCTACGCAGGGAATCCCAGACTTTCCTATCCCTAGCCAATTCGTCCAGCTCTTCCCGGGGGATCCCGAGACGTTCCCAGGCCAGCCGGGAGACATAGTCTTCCCCGTGGCCTCCTACCGGTCGGAAGTGTCCTAAACACCTCCCTAGGGAGGCGTTCGGGTGGCATCCTTACCAGATGCCCGAACCACCTCATCTGGCTCCTCTCCATGTGGAGGAGCAGCGGCTTTACTTTGAGCTCCTCCCGGATGGCAGAGTTTCTCACCCTATCTCTAAGGGAGAGCCCCGCCACCCGGCGGAGGAAACTAATTTCGGCCGCTTGTACCCGTGATCTTGTCCTTTCGGTCATAACCCAAAGCTCATGACCATAGGTGAGGATGGGAACGTAGATCTTGTACCCTTGATCTTGTTCTTTCGGTCCTAACCCAAAGCTCATGACCATAGGTGAGGATGGGAACGTAGATCTTGTACCCCTGATCTTGTTCTTTCGGTCCTAACCCAAAGCTCATGACCATAGGTGAGGATGGGAACGTAGATCGATCGGTAAATTGAGAGCTTTGCCTTCCGGCTCAGCTCCGTCTTCACCACAACTGATCGATACAGCGTCCGCATCACTGAAGACGCCGCACCGATCCGCCTGTCGATCTCACAATCCACTCTTCCCTCATTCGTGAACAAGACTCCGAGGTACTTGAACTCCTCCACTTGGGGCAGGGTCTCCTTCCCAACCTGGAGATGGCAATCCACTCTTTCCCGGGCGAGAACCATGGAGTTGCTGATTCTCATCCCAGTCGCTTCACACTCGGCTGCGAACCGAACCAGTGAGCGCTGAAGATCCTGGCCAGATGAAGCCATCAGGACCACATCATCTGCAAAAAGCAGAGACCTAATCCTGCAGCCACCAAACCGGATCCCCTCAACGCCCTGACTGCGCCTAGAAATTCTGTCCATAAAAGTTATGAACAGTTTGGGTGGAGTCATCCATTAATTTTCACATGTTTTGGGAACCCTGGGGTTATTCTAAGGTCCTCCTCCAGGTTTGTTTGACACACATTAGAAGTCTTTGGAAGAACACATGTCACTACCCTGGTTTGCTCCACAGTGTCAATGTCACGTTGGAATATTTGCTATTAATGACAGAATTCATCCAAAACAAGATGTTTTTTCATCGGATTGGTTGTACGTTAAAGAAAATTGCTTCAAATGTGGGCTCGCTCTTGCCCGTGCAACTGAAACTCCAGGATGTTTGGACACACTGACCTGGATTTCTATTTTCTTTTGAATTAGGGACATATGGACATGTTTAGCCTTTTCTCTCTGGCGCCTTGTGGGTGTTTTGGTGTTCGCAAAAGGAGAAGGAAGCCTGGAACTAATTTTAGGAAGGTGTACGAGTCGGGTTCCCTCGCATGTTTTGAAAGGAGAAAAAAAGTACGATTCCAAACCGGACCCGGTAAGGATATCGAGCAAAGGTCGTTCTCGGCACCGAGCCGTAAACGCGACGTTGTCCAAGGAGTCCTGCCTAGCATTGTCCTTGAGGATGGGATTAAATGTAGGTCACAGCCAAAATGCAAGGACATGCCTTAGGGCCCAGAGTACCTTTTTGCTTTGGAGGAAGGGACTATTTGTTTATATACTACACATGATTATTGTTGGAAGCTGGGTTCTGGTCACATGTCCTTTGGCACTGGTATTTGTTGCCTTCAAAGCTGCCTACTCTAAAATGTATTGTTGTTCCTCACAACAATTGGAATAGAAGATAGTTTGCCTGTCGAAGTTTATAGATTTTCATTTGCTGTTACTCCCAAGTCACCCCGTGCCTTCATAATCGGTGGGTATATTACTAATTCGAGTCCGTCACGCATCTAGAAAGCCATACGCTTTCCTAAAATAGTCCGCCACGAGTTAAATATAGATGAGAGGGTTGGATTTGTTTGCCAAAGATCGACATTGCTTGGAAAGGGAAGTGTTACGTTTTGCACCACACTAGCTTGACAAGAAAACCGTTAAAACAGATATATCAAACATGAATGGGTTTCAGAGAGCTGGTTTTGTTTTCATTGTTGAGTAACTGGCTGGTCTACTGATATTTATTGATGCTGTTTCTACGACCGCAATACAAAACCTTTTGCCACCATG
Organism: Entelurus aequoreus; assembly: GCF_033978785.1. Classification (NCBI taxonomy): domain Eukaryota; kingdom Metazoa; phylum Chordata; class Actinopteri; order Syngnathiformes; family Syngnathidae; genus Entelurus; species Entelurus aequoreus. The sequence continues at coordinate 16,841,685 of NC_084731.1, read as the reverse complement.
GTTATTCCTGTCATTGGTCCAAATTGTAAACCTAGAACACCGTATTTTAGTCGGTTTATGGATAACTGTTCAATATACATCAGCCCTTAGCCATGACCGAGACAAGGAAGAGGACCAGCTGTGCCCACGTGACCGAGAGGTAGATGGAATACCGTTTATTAATCCAGTCAGGGGAAATTAAGATGTATTGATTGTGGTTTGAGAGATATCCTTGTGGAATTGAAAGCTCTTTGTTTCAATGAGTTGAGAATGACATTTTAATGGAAATGGAGAGTAAACATCCTTATACCAATACACCGTTACAATACTTGGGTATTACTACTGTATATTCCAGACCTGAGCAAATTAAGGCCCGGGGGCCCGCCGGACATTCCCAAATAATTGTTTTAGAACTTTAAGATGGAAAGTGTAGCTGCCATTATGATGTGCAGTGATGTTTTCTAATGACCGTAAGTCTTGAGCTACACAAAGTATTTCAATGGTTGGAATCTGCGCTTTTGCATGATATACTGTTTTTTATGGTAATCTAATTAGTTACAATGGTAATCTTTACCATGAATTGACTTACGTGGACCCGACTTAAACAAGTTGAAAAACTTATTCGGCTGTTACCATTTAGTGGTCAATTGTACGGAATATGTACTGAACTGTGCAATCTACTAATAAAAGTTTCAATCAATCAATCTAATGAGTTATTATGGTAACCTAAATCACAGCAGCTCAGACGAGACACCAAGCAGTGGGGAGCGTTTCCACTAGGGCAGCAACTAACGATTAATTTGATAATCGATTAATCGGTCGATTATTACTTCGATTAATCGATTAATAATCGGACAAAAGAGACAAACTACATTTCCATCCTTTCCAGTATTTTATTGAAAAAAAACAGCATACTGGCACCATACTTATTTTGATTATTGTTTCTCAGCTGTTTGTACATGTTGCAGTTTATAAATAAAGGTTTATAAAAAAAATTAAATAAATAAATAAATACATTTAATATATATATATATATATATATATATTTGCCTCTGCGCATAAATAGCATAGATCCAACGAATCAATGACTAAATTAATCGCCAACTATTTTTATAATCGATTTTAATCGATTTAATCGATGTGTTGTTGCAGTCCTAATTTCCACAGAGTGTTTCCAGAGCGGCCCGCCTGACATGCGGGTGTCAGGGACAGACGCGGAAGGAGGTTTTTACAACAAAGTTCGAAAGCTTAGTGATATATCAGATGTATCAGATTGTAGGTGGGTTTAGTTTTTACCCTTCGCATTCATATTTGGCTGTTTGTTGCATTTTTGCTGCATTTCGCTTGATTGTAAAATATGTCGATCCAATTTTGTCAATATTCGGTGTTTTACCCTTCATAGTTAATATTGTCAATCCCACATTCTTTATTTTCATGTACATTCCAGTGTTTCCCATAAACTGCCAAGATACCTGTGGCGGTGGGGGCGTGGCTATGGGCGTGGTCACCATGACATCATCGATTAATTTGCATAATTTACTACAATGATTTGATTTTCTCTAAAAAGGCTAAAAAAATGTATACTTACTAATTAATAATAACAGTTTTGTTTTAAACGTCCATCCATCCATCCATTTTACAATATAATTACAACACTTTATGTACATATTTATATACAGATTTGAACAATAAGTTATTTACTGAAATATATTTATTAATTGTGGTTCTTACAAAAAATATATCTTATAAAATATAAAAGCTAAAATGTCTCAAAGCTCTGCCCCTTTAATTAGTGCATACTAAATAATTTAACTTTAGCCTACTACTACAACCATATTATTTACCAGCAACATAAAGTGAAACAGAGGCAGAGGTGTCCTGCCACAGTCAGTAACAAATGAACAGAAAACAGTAGTGGTGGTAGATAGACACAGAGCTTCATCAAACATCTGATCCACTGAACAAAGAGCTCCAAAAATCTTGAACTTTAGACTCCCATCAGTTTTACTCCCTACACTTAACCATGTGTTTCCTACTGCCTGCAGACTTTGCACCCTTTGTTATATACACATGTTGTGTTTCTAATATAAATACATTTAATAAAGTCAAATACAAATAAGGCAACAAGAGAAGTATCCTACACTTCTCTTTTGTAAAGTAAATCTGAACAGCCGATATGGGCATCTACATCAACTATATGATTTGCCTGAGAAGCTGGGGAGGACAAAAAAAAATAATAATAAAAAAAAAAAAATTATTTATTTATTTTTTTAAAATTTGTGGCGGACGTAATTCTTTCGTGGCGGGCCGCCACAAATAAATGAATGTGTGGAAAACCCTGCATTCTGGGTGTCTCATTCAGTTAAAAAAAAAATTAAAATCCATTCCGTTTTTTTAAGGCTGTCTGTCATTATTGTTTTTAGTTTTCAATCAGACATTATTGTGACATTATTTTGTATTACTCTTCCTAAAAATCAGACACATTTTTTTTCTCTAAATTTGGCCCCCTGAGTCAAAATAATTGCCCAGGCCTAATACATTCAATGAAGACACAGTATTAATGTTCACAGTAAATAAAGCCATGTAATATTCTTAAACGTGGATACAGTTTGAGTATTAGAAGACTGAGGTCTTTTATTAAATAGGATGTTGGAAGAGCTTTGACAGTAGACAAACATACTCCCCAACCTCCCTCTGTCAGTCTGTGCCAGAGAACTGGAGCGAAGAGGAAAAAGCTCCTTGCTCACAGGAAGGTGCAGAGGTGTTTGCCCAACATGTCCACATCTGCTTAGTGGATTTGGACAAAAGCATTTGATCCTCACTGCAGTCTGTCGCAGTGCTCCGAATGTATGGTGTGTCTTTTTTCACTGTATATTTTATTTTCTAAATTAACAGTTTCTCACCAAAACCAGGACATGGAGATTGTCAACTTTGGTAGCAGTGTTTCCCATAAATTGCCAAGATACCTGTGGCGGTGGGGGCGTGGTCGCCATGACATCATCGAGTAATTTGCATAATTTACTACAATGATATGATTTTCTCTAAAAAGGCTCAAAAAATGTATACTTACTAATTAATAATAACACTTTTGTTTTAAACGTCCATCCATCCATCCATTTTACAATATAATTACAACACTTTACTCTTGTACATATTTATATACAGATTTGAACAATAAGTTATTCACTGAAATATATTTATTAGTTGTGGTTCTTACAAAAAATATATCTTATAAAAATATAAAAGCTAAAATGTCTCTTAAAGCTCTGCCTCTTTAATTAGTGCATACTAAATAATTTAACTTTAGCCTACTACTACAACCATATTATTTACCAGCAACATAAAGTGAAACAGAGGCAGAGGTGTCCTGCCACAGTCAGTAACAAATAAACAGAAAACAGTAGTGGTGGTAGATAGACACAAAGCTTCATCAAACATCTGATCCACTGAACAAAGAGCTCCAAAAATCTTGATCCTACACTTCTCTTTTGTAAAGTAAATCTGAACAGCCGATATGGGCATCTACATCAACTATATGATTTGCCTGAGAAGCTGGACAGGACAAAAAACAACAACAAAAAAAACTAAATAATTTTTTTTTGTGGCGGGCTTAATTCTTTTGTGGCGGCCCGCCACAAATAAATGAATGTGTGGGAAACACTGGGTAGTATTGCCACCAATTTGTGAGACAGAAGTTTCTCCAACACATATGACAATTGTAATGCCCAGTAACAAAGTACAAAACCCAAAACCAGTGAAGTTGGCACTGTGTAAATGGTAAATAAAAACAGAATACAATGATTTGCAAATCCTTTTCAACTTATATTCAATTGAATAGACTGCAAAGACAAGATATTTAATGTTCCAACTGGAAAATGTTATTTTTTGCAAATATTAGCTCATGAAACATGTTACAACAGAAAGTAACCAGATATTAACAGTAAATTGGCAAGTAGATTAATAATAACTATGAGAAAATAATACAACTGTAAATTATCCAATATGTTACTGCATACCTCAGCAGCTAAATTAGTAGCCATTGTAGCCCATTTTGAAATAGTTCTGTTATCATTTACATACCAAATAATATGTTGTGACATACAGTACAGGCCAAAAGTTTGGACACACCTTTTCATTGCGTTTTCTTTATTTTCATGACTACCCTATTTTTCAGAGTATAAGTCGCTCCGGAGTATAAGTCGCACCGGCCTAAAATGCATAATAAAGAAGGGAAAAAACATATATAAGTCGCACTGGAGTATAAGTCGCATTTTTTGGGGAAATTTATTTGATAAAAGCCAACACCAAGAATAGACATTTGAAAGGCAATTTCAAATAAATAAAGAATAGTGAACAACAGGCTGAATAAGTGTACGTTATATGAGGTATAAATAACCAACTGAGAACGTGCCTGGTATGTTAACGTAACATATTATGGTAAGAGTCATTCAAATAACTATAACATATAGAACATGCTATACGTTTACCAAACAATCTGTCACTCCTAATCGCTAAATCCCATGAAATTGTATACGTCCTGTCTCTTACGTGAATGAGCTAAATAATATTATTTGATATTTTACGGTATTGCGACTTATAGTCCGAAAAATACGGTATTTACATTGTAGATGGTCACTGAAGGCATCAAAACTATGAATGAACACATGTGGAGTTATGTACTTAACAAAACAAGGTGAAATAACCGAAAACATGTTTTGTATTCTAGTTTCTTCAAAATAGCCACCCTTAGCTCTGATTACTTGTTCGCTCACTCTTGGCATTCTCTCGATGAGCTTCAAGAGGGAGTCACCTGACATGGTTTTCACTTCACAGGTGTGCTTGAAGCTCATCGAGAGAATGCCAAGAGTGTGCAATAGCTGAAATCTGATGCAGTGGAAATTTTGCCTGTATAAAATGTAAGACCCTTGAAAGTTATACCTTAGGTAAAGAAATGCTACCCAATGAAACAAAGGTGTCAGTACTGAAATAATTCATCCAGGGTATCCACGGAGTCAAAAAGGATTTGCTTGCCTTGGCGTAAATGTGTTTGAAGGCCCATGTACCCAGTTTGAGGAAATATTACTTACGAAAAGCAGGATCTGCCCTTAGGGTAGAAACGATACCACCTAACTGTATATATTGCATGTATCAATTTACAGCCAGATACCAATGCTGTTGAACTGCTCGTAAATCAACTAACTTTTACAGTAGACTTTAGTAGTAGACAAGCTGTAGACGAATTTGGCAGTAGTTTTTAAAGTTAAGTACAACGGTTTAAGTGATAAAAGCATCTATAATGTTTTATTAATAATATCAACTTTGCCATTAGTGCTTTGCGGCGATACGGGTTCTTGGTAAAGGTTCTCCGTAGGGATGAAAGACACTGCGAACCATCCATTAAGTCGTGAAGTCTGAAAGGCCTTGGATCAAAGGTCAGTGAGTTCGTAAGCCTGACATCCAGCAGACTGTTTTTCCACCAGAGAATAGGTAGATGATGAGAAAGGTCTTGGATAAAGGTCTTGGATAATGCAAGAGACTTTGCGGATGTGTGTCACCTGAGGGCATGAGGTTATACTTGTGTTTGATTTTTCCAGTAAATGTTGGAGTATACAAAACAGGTCCTTCAGTTCATTCAAAAGCTAGTCAAGAAGTGCACTTTGCAAGATGTTTGACGCCTTGAGCATGTGGAGGTCAGTCCCCGGAGTTCAGTTAAGCGGTTCTCTGATTGCACTTGTCAGCGTTGCACTTGTGGCTATCTAAGTCAGACCTGGGCAAAATACGGCCCGCGGGCCTCATGCGGCCCGTTAAGATTTTCAATCCGGCCCGCCGGACGTTGGACTAAACATTTTTAGACCTTTAACATCAAAACTGTTGCCGCCATTATGATGTGCAGTGCTGTTTTTAAACGACCGTTGTCATGATCCGTGGTCCGGATCATGGTTTGTTATGTTCTATTAGTTTTGGACTCCATAGTTCCTGTTTTTGTGCACCCTTGTTAGTTTGTTACCATGGTTACTTATTATTTCCAGCTGTCTCTGATCAGTGTTTGCCCGCTCACCTGCTTCCCGAGCACTAATCAGAGGCATTATTTAAGCCTGCCATATCGAATCATTTTGAATCGTTCATACACTAAATCGAATGGTTTTGAATCGTTTCAACACTATATCGAATCGTTTTGAATTGTTCATACACTTAATTGAATAGTTTTGAATCTTTCATACAGTAAATTGAATCGTTTTAAATCATTCATACACTATATCGAATCGTTTTGAATCATTCATATACTAAATTGAATCGTTTTGAATTGTTGATACACTAAATCGAATGGTTTTGAATTGTTCATATACAACATCGAATTGTTTGAATCGTTCATATACTAAATCGAAACATTTTAAATCGTTTATACACTAAATCAAATAGTTTTGAATCATTCATACACTAAATCGAATCGTTTTGAATCGTTCATACACTAAATTGAATCGTTTTGAATCGTTCATACACTAAATCGAATAGTTTTGAATCTTTCATACACTAAATTGAATCGTTTTGAATCATTCATACACTAAATCGAATCGTTTTTAATCATTCATACACTAAATCAAATCGTTTTGAATCATTCATACACTAAATTGAATCGTTTTGAATTGTTCATACACTAAATCGAATCGTTTTGAATTGTTTATACATGAAATCTAATTGTTTTGAATCGTTCATACACTAAATAGAATCATTTTGAATCGTTTATACACTAAATCAAATCGTTTTGAATCGTTAATACACTAAATCGAATTGTTTTGAATCGTTCATACACTAAATCGAATCGTTTTGTATTCTTAATACACTAAATCAAATCGTTCTGAATCATTCATACACTAAATTGAATCGTTCTGAATAGTTCAGACACTAAATTGAATCGTTTTGAATCGTTCATACACTAAATCTAATAGTTTTGAATCATTCCTACACTATATCGAATTGTTTTGAATCGTTCATACACTAAATTGAATAGTTTTGAATCGTTCCCACACTATATCGAATCATTTTGAATTGTTCAGACACTAAATCGAATCATTTTGAATTGTTCATACACTAAATCGAATCGTTTTGAATCATTCATACACTAAATCGAATCCTTTTGAATCGTTCCTACACTATATGGAATCGTTTTGAATCATTCAGACACTAAATTGAATCGTTTTGAATCGTTCATACACTATATCGAATCGTTTTTAATCGTTCCTACACTATATCGAATCGTTTTGATTCAAAACTATTCGATATAGTGTAGGAACGATTAAAAACGATTCAATTTAGTGTCTGAATGATTCAAAACTTTTGAATCATTCAGACACTAAATCGGATCGTTTTGAATTGTTCCTACACTAAATCGAATCATTTTGAATCGTTCCTACACTGTTTTGAATTGTTCATACACTAAATCGAATCGTTTCCAATCGTTCATACACTAAATCGAATCGCTTTCAATCATTCATACACTAGATCGAATCCCATCGAATCGTTCTGTTTTATAAATAACTCGATTTTGAATCGCATCGTAACCCATGTATCGCGATGCAAATGGAATGGTCCATTACAAATACATTTATGTCCCAAGTTCGTACCAGGAACATCAAGTTCCTGGACGGCCGCTCTACCATCTGAGCCACGCCGCCCAGCTTACTCAATGAGATTCTGTATTTTTTTTGGGTGTAAATTTAAGTAGCCCAACGGAAAACTGTTTTCTTTAAAAGTCAATACTTCAGCTTTGTTTGCCACATATTCAAAACATAACCAGTTGATTATAAACTGGGTAAGTGACAATGCAGCTCGTCATCTTTGGTAAAAAAAAAAAAGGTCTGCAGGGATGCATGAGCTTTTTTTACACCAGTATTGTACAACATTGTCATTAACGTGATGCCGTGTTCCTTTCACAGAGATGCATCTATTCAAGTGAAACATCTGCAACATCATGATTTTAGAGACATGTCGGATTTTACAGTGTGTACCGCTTTATAAGCACCACTAAATGCTTAGTCAGCTACCATTGTCCCATTTGGAGAGCATTTCCACCAGAAGAGTTTATTTTGGCGCATGAAGGTCCATCTCAGCAGGAGGTCCTCCCAACCTGTCTTTCCTCTACACTCTATTTAACAGCCTGGTCAATGGCCCTTTTGTGGGGTTGGCATTGAATTCATTAAGAGTCTATAGAGATGACATTGTCTAAACTAGTGTTTTTCAACCACTGTGCCAGTGGGCCTTGAGATACAGTCTGGTGTGCCGTGGTAGATTATATAAAATCACCTATTTGGGTTAAAAATATTTTTTGCAAACAAGTAAATATAGTCTGCAAATGATGTGTTGTTGTTGTTGAGTGTCGGTGCTGTCTAGAGCTCGGCAGAGTAACCGTGTAATACTCCTCCATATCAGTAGGTGGCAGCAGGTAGCTAATTGCTTTGTAGATGTCGGAAACAAAAAACTAATCTGTCTGGAGCCGCAAAAAGTTAAAAGCCTTATGTAAGTGTTATAATGAAGGCAACACATTAAAGGCCTCCTGAAATGAAATTTTTGTATTTAAACGGGAATAGCAGATCCATTCTATGTGTCATACTTGATCATTTCGCGATATTGCCATATTTTTGCTGAAAGGATTTAGTATAGAACAACGACAATAAAGTTCGCAACTTTTGGTCGCTAATAAAAAAAAGCCTTGCCTGTACCGGAAGTAGCGTGACGTCACAGGAGGAAGGATTCCTCACATTTTCCCCATTGTTTACAATGGAGCGAGAGAGATTCGGACCGAGAAAGCGACGATTACCCCATTAATTTGAGCGAGGATGAAAGATTCGTGGATGAGGAACGTTAGAGTGAAGGACTAGAGAGGCAGTGCAGGGTGTATCTTTTTTCGCTCTGACCGTAACTTAGGTACAAGGGTTCATTGGATTTCAGACTCTCTCCTTTTTCTATTGTGGATCACGGATTTGTATTTAAAACCACCTCGGATACTATATCCTCTTGAAAATGAGAGTCGAGAACGCGAAATGGACATTCACAGTGACTTTTATCTCCACGACAATACATCGTTGAAGCTCTTTAGCTACGGAGCTAACGTGATAGCATCAGGCTCAAATGCAGATAGAAACAAAATAAAAAAAACCCTGACTGGAAGGATAGACAGAAGATCAACAATACTATTAAACCATGAACATGTAAATACACGGTTAATAATTTCCAGCTTGGCGAAGCTTGACAATTGAAGCTAACTTAGCTACGGAGCTAACGTGATAGCATCAGGCTCAAATGCAGATAGAAACAAAATTAAAAAAAATCCCTGACTGGAAGGATAGACAGAAGATCAACAATACTATTAAACCATTAACATGTAAATACACGGTTAATAATTTCCAGCTTGGCAAAGCTTAACAATTGAAGCTAATTTAGCTACGGAGCGGCGGCGGCGGCGGCGCGCGTTGTAGCTTTCGACGACACCCCGGCCGCCATCAGAGTCGGCAAGAAACATATATTTCCCCAAAGTTACGTACGTGACATGCACATAGCGACACGCACGTACGGGCAAGCGATCAAATGTTTGGAAGCCAAAGCTGTACTCACGGTAGTGCGTCTTGTATCCAGCTCAAACACAACACAACCTCCTGATTGTGTTGCTGTAGTCCGCCGCTAATACACCGATCGCACCTACAACTTTCTTATTTGCAGTCTCCATTGTTCATTAAACAAATTGCAAAAGATTCACCAACACAGATGTCCAGAATACTGTGGAATTGTTCGATGAAAACAGAGCAGTTTGTATGGTGACACATTGGGTCCGAATACTTCTGTTGCCGTCGTGACGTCACGCGCATACGTCATCATACATAGACGTTTCCAACCGGATATTTCCCGGGAAATTTAAAATTGCACTTTATAAGTTAACACCGGCCGTATTGGCATGTGTTGCAATGTTAAGATTTCATCATTGATATATAAACTATCAGACTGCGTGGTCGGTAGTAGTGGCTTTCAGTAGGCCTTTAAAGTAAGTGTCTCAGAGGGTGACATAACTCCTGGAAATTACTGGCTTAAAACTGCCAAAGGTATAGATGTGTGTGCCCAAGTTAAAGGAAAGGACCAGGCTGTCTTCTTCTAATGGATTTATTACAATTTGTACAATGTTTGCTGTGGTCTGGAACATGGTAATGTTTGCTGTGGTCTGGAACAACATGGCACACAATCAGAAATGCAGCCAATATTACATACAGATAATGTGTCATGAGACATGCAAATATAAATTATTTACAAATTGAATAATAATTAAATATACCTGCAAACGAGGCATAATGATGCAATATGTACACACAGATAGCATGTTAGCATGGATTATCAGCACTCCACGAAAGTCAATAATATCAACAAAGTTCGACCTTTATGCATTCACGCACACCATAAAACGTTTGGTGGACAAAATGAGACAAAGAAGGAGTGGCATAAAACACGTCTTTCTGTGGGAGCGTCGCAGAAAGTTGCACATGTAAACAAACTACGGTGAGTTCAAGAACCGCCAAAATTAGTAGAACAAAACGGCGCTGGCCAAATACTGTCATCAGTGAAGCATCAACACAAACATATCAAACAGTGGGCTTTCTAACAATTAGGAAGGTTTGTGTTATGTTTGTCCTCCTACAGAAACATTATTAAAGCAACAAATATATTTTTACCCCATCTTTTTCCATTTTTGGAAAAGATACAGGGAGCCACTCGGGTGGTGCTAAAGAGCCGCATGCAGCTCCAGAGCCGCGGGTTGCTGACCCCCGCCCTAAGAAAAGTAATTGAAGCTTAGGGAAGGCTATGCAGAACGAAACTAAAACTGAACTGGCTACAAAGTAAACAAAAACAGAATGCTGGATGACAGCAAAGACTTACTGTGGAGCAAAGACGGCGTCCACAATGTACATCCGAACATGACATGACAATCAACAATGTCCCCACAAAGAAGGATGAAAACAACTGAAATATTCTTGATTGCTAAAAACAAAGTAGATGCGGGAAATATCGCTCAAAGGAAGACATGAGACTGCTACAGGAAAATACCAAAAAAAAGAGAAAAAGCCACCAAAATAGGAGCGCAAGACAAGAACTAAAACACTACACACAGGAAAACAGCAAAATACTCCAAATAAGTCAGGGGGTGATGTGACAGGTGGTGACAGTACACCTTCTTTGAGACAAGAGCTATAGTGATGCATGCTTGGTTATGCTTTAAAGCAGGGGTCACCAACGCGGTGCCCGCGGGCACCAGGTCGCCCGTAAGGACCAGATGAGTCGCCCGCGGGCCTGTTCTAAAAAAAAAAAAAAAAAATTTTTTTTAAAATAAAATAAAAAAAAAAAAAAAATAAAAAAATTTTTTTTTTTAAATTAAATCTACATAGAAAAAACACAAGATACACTTTCAATCAGTGCATCAACCCAAACAACCTCCCCCATGCACACTCATCCACACCCACTCACACAAAAGGGGTTATTTCTTTCTGCTACCAATATTCTGGTTCCCACAACATAGACAACACATCTGCAAGGGACACATGATTGTATAGGCTGCTGGTCCACTAACATTTTCATTAATTACTATTTTTTATGTAATTATTTTTATATTGTTTTACTTTCTTTTTTATCCAAGAAAATGTTTTTTATTTATTTATCTTATTTTATTTTATTTTTTAAAAAAGGGCCTTATCTTCAACAGACCAGGTTGTCAATGAAATTAGATTTGTTTAAAGGGTTTTTAAAACCAGGCCCAGTGCAGATAATGTCCAAGTCGGACTCAGCAACACACACCTTCATTCATGTACACAGAAAAAAATTAGGGAACACAACAGATTGCATATAATTTATAAACAAAATTACATTTTCAAAATAAGCATTTATGTACAGTCCAGATTATGTCCAGGTCACTCAAATTAGGGAACACAACAACAGATATCATATAATCTATAAACATAATTCTACTTTCAAAATAAGCCTTTGAGGACTTCTCATCTTTTTTTTAATGTTTTTTGGCATCATTATCGTTTTCAACCATGTAACTTTCTAAAGTTAGAAAATACTGAATAAATGTTTTAAAGAAAGTAATACTAAGTGAATATCTGTTTTTGGCCTTCAAAATAAACATTTTACCGAGTACTATAATTAAATTGACTAAATCATGATTGTCAATGAACTCTCCTAAAATAACAGAAACCACATTAAGCTTCATAAACAAACCAATCCTTAAACACATTTTTTCAACTTCCACCCAAAACAAAGACACAATATGACAATACCAAAACAAATGCAGGGTGGATTCAGGCTCCTGACAACAAAATCGGCAATCATCTGACTCTGTCATATTCCATAATTTTAACATTTTCCCTGTGGGTAAGAAGTTATAAATAATTTTAATTTGAAAATAACGATTTTGCACATCGATAGTAGTTTTATAGATTAGTTTGAATATGGCATCCCATGGCAACGGGCAGTCAAAAAAGTCCTCCCATTTTCCATTTGTGTTGTATGAGGCAGCCTTTAAAGATTTCTTTATTAAATAAAAATTATATATTTTTCTAGTTATTTTAGTTCCTTTTTGCCAACTAGAATTTCTTATTAGAGGTTTACAAACTAATAATTTAGTAGTTCCATAATTAATTATTTGTTTCCATCTTTTCCCAATGACTCCAGTTAGTTGATAAAATGAAAAGCTTGAGCAAGCATCACCATACATAGCTCTAAATTCATCATACTTCATAATTTTACCATTCTCATTGATAATATCATTGACAAAAATGATTCCTCTTTCAAACATATTTTTCCAACAGAAAGGCTTTCCATCTATTACAATATTAGAGTTCATCCATATTATCTGCTGCAAAATATCGTCTCTTTTTTCTGGCACATAAAATTGAAAACACCACTATGAGTGGATTTTTTCCTTTATGAACCCCGCCATGTTTCCCAGCAGACTCTCTACATAAGAAAAATGGGAGGGGATCACTTGTATAAAAGGATACAATTTCTTTTGATACAGTACATGTTTTTTGTCCAACAGGACATTTGTGTACCACTCAATGTTTAAATACATCTTTGGAACAATTGATGCTTTTAAAGACAGACACATAGCTTCAAGGTTGAGAAGTTTCAGGCCCCCATATTCATACTCATTGTACAAAACCTTTCTTTTAATCTTTTCTGGTTTGCCGATCCAGACAAAATCGAAGACCCTCCGCTCATAAATCTTAAAAAAGTTTTGTGATGGAGCTGGTAATGACAAAAACAAATAAATAAATTAAGGAATAATTAACGAGTTGGCAATAGACATTTTACCATACAAGGTTAGGGATTTCCCTTTCCATAATTGCATAATTTTGTCCAGCTTTCTTAGTCGATTATCATAATTTGCTGAGCCTAGATCTTCCAGATTTTCTGGGACAACAACACCAAGTATGTTAACTGGTCCATCTGTCCACAAAACAGGCACTTTGCATTCCATTCGAAAGGACGTTCCCTTCAGATTTCCGATCCTTAACATTTTACATTCATCATAATTAAGCTTAAGGCCAGATTGCTGTGAAAATATGTCCAAAAGATTAAGAAGGTTCCGCAAACAATGAGGAAAAATCTTATCTTTGTGAATCAGCCTTTTCTGACATGAACTTCATCAAGAACAAACACAGAACACGCCTCACTGATGCACATCTGCAAGACTCCCTCAGAGTTGCAGTGTCAATTTACACACCAGAGTACAACACACTAGTTAACAGCATGCAATGCCAGGCTTCCCACTAACTGACAAAGAAACAGATAACAGATTTGGTGTCCAGTTCAAAGTGTGACATGATTTAAAAATTTGAGAGTTTACTTTTGTATTTTACATGAGTTATTATTTGTACAAACATGGTGCAAAGTAATTCATGATTTGTTAAAAAATGTTAGTGGCTAGCTAGTTAAAATGGGATATTGTGATTTCACAAGACTGTCTTAGAAGTGATCATTTGAAAATGTTCAATTTGAAAAATGTGCACTTGGAGAAAATATAAAAATAAAGTGTTGCATATTGATATTTATCTGTTTCTATATATATTTATTGTGAGAAATCATTAAGATGATCAGTGTTTCCACAAAGATAAATATCATTAATTATTAATAATAACAGAGTTAAAGGTAAATTGAGCAAATTGGCTACTTCTGGCAATTTATTTAAGTGTGTATCAAACTGGTAGCCCTTCGCATTAATCAGTACCCAAGAAGTAGCTCTTGGTTTCAAAAAGGTTGGTGACCCCTGCTTTAAAGTCATATCCAACAATTGCAACAACGACTTTTTATTGTCAACTGAGATTCGTTCTTTAATGATTTCTGCTGGTGGTGTGCCGCCGCATTTTTTCAACACAAAAAATGTGCCTTTGCTCAAAAAAGGTTGAAAAACACTGCTCTAAGCTTCCAGTTTTAAGCCAAGATTTCACGTCTTTTTTAAAAAAAATTTAAAAATACCATTTTAAACACAGGTCACAATTCCACTTCCTGTGTCTGGCATTGTACTACTGGCCATTTTTTTGCCGGCTAAATGCTAAGTAGAAACCTCCAAGGTGGACATACTGTTAACAGTTTTTTTTTATTGTAAAAGATGTCTATGGAGGAGCTGGTCTGAGAAAGAGGAGCGATGTTCATATGTTGTTAATATTCAGTGTTTTATCATTCATAGTTAGTATTGTAAATCCCACTTTCTTTATTTTCATGTGCATTTTGGTTGTCCCATTCAGTAAAAAACTGTAAAATTCTTCTTTTTGAGGTGGTCTGTCATAACTTTTTTAGAACTCTTATCTCATTGTGACTTTTGGTATTAGTGTTCCTGGAAAATAAAGGGACCCAAACACAAATACTGTACAGCAGATTTTTACAGCTGAATGTGGATATACACTATATTACCAAAAGTATTTGCCCACCCATCCAAATGATGAGAATCAGGTGTCCTAATCACTTCGCCTGGTGTATAAAATCAAGCACTTAGGCATGGAGACTGTTTCTACAAACATTTGTGAAAGAATGGGCCGCTCTCAGTGATTTCCAGCGTGGAACTGTCAAAGGATGCCACCTGTGCGACAAATCCCGTCATGAAATTTCCTCACTCCTAAATATTCCAAAGTCAACTTTATTATAAGAAAAGTGAAGAGTTTGGGAACAACAGCAACCAAGTGGTAGGCCACATAAACTGACAGAGAGGGGTCAGCGGATGCTGAAGCGCATAGTGCAAAGACTTTTTGCACAGTCAGTTGCTACAGGGTTCCAAACTTCATGTGACCTTCCAATTAGCCCACGTACAGTACGCAGAGAGCTTCGTGGAATGGGTTTCCATGGATGAAGTGCTGGCTGCCCAGAGTCGGGACCCGGGGTGGACCGCTCGCCTGTGCATCGGTTGGGGACATCTCTGCGCTGCTGACATGTCTCCGCTCGGGATGGTCTCCTGCTGGCCCCACTATGGACTGGACTCTCACTATTATGTTAGATCCACTATGGACTGGACTTTCACTATTATGTTAGATCCACTATGGACTGGACTCTCACTATTATGTTAGATCCACTATGGACTGGACTTTCACTATTATGTTAGATCCACTATGGACTGGACTCTCACTATTATGTTAGATCCACTATGGACTGGACTCTCACTATTATGTTAGATCCACTATGGACTGGACTCTCACTATTATGTTAAATCCACTATGGACTGGACTCTCACAATATTATGTTAGATCCACTATGGACTGGACTCTCACTATTATGTTAGATCCACTATGGACTGGACTCTCACTAATATGTTAGATCCACTATGGATTGGACTTTTGCACTATTATATTAGATCCACTATGGACTGGACTCTCACTATTATGTTAGATCCACTATGGACTGGACTCTCACTATTATGTTAGATCCACTATGGACTGGACTCTCACTATTATGTTAGATCCACTATGGACTGGACTCTCACTATTATGTTAGATCCACTATGGACTGGACTTTCACTATTATGTTAGATCCACTATGGACTGGACTCTCACTATTATGTTAGATCCACTATGGACTGGACTTTCACTATTATGTTAGATCCACTATGGACTGGACTCTCACAATATTATGTTAGATCCACTATGGACTGGACTCTCACTATTATGTTAGATCCACTATGGACTGGACTCTCACTAATATGTTAGATCCACTATGGACTGGACTTTCGCACTTTTATATTAGATCCACTATGGACTGGACTCTCACTATTATGTTAGATCCACTATGGACTGGACTTTCACTATTATGTTAGATCCACTATGGACTGGACTCTCACTGTTATGTTAGATCCACTATGGACTGGACTCTCACTATTATGTTAGATCCACTATGGACTGGACTCTCACAATATTATGTTAGATCCACTATGGACTGGACTCTCACTATTATGTTAGATCCACTATGGACTGGACTCTCACTAATATGTTAGATCCACTATGGACTGGACTTTCGCACTTTTATATTAGATCCACTATGGACTGGACTCTCACTATTATGTTAGATCCACTATGGACTGGACTCTCACTATCATGTTAGATCCACTATGGACTGGACTCTCACTATTATGTTAGATCTACTATGGACTGGACTCTCACAATATTATGCTAGACCCACTTGACGTCCATTGCATTCGGTCTCCCCTAGAGGGAGGGGGGTTACCCACATATGCGGTCCTCTCCAAGGTCACATTGACGTCCCATTGGGGTTGTGAGTTTTTCCTTGCTCTTATGTGGGCTCTGTACCGCGGATGTCGTTGTGGCTTGTGCAGCCCTTTGAGACACTTGTAATTCAGGGCTGTATAAATAAACATTGATTGATTCCATGGCCGAGCAGCTGCATCTAAGGCATACATCACCAAGTCCAATGCAAAGCGTGGGATGCAGTGGTGTAAAGCACGTCGCCACTGGACTCTAGAGCAGTGGAGATGTGTTCTCTGGACTGATGAATCACACTTTTCCATCTGGCAATCTGATGGACCAGTCTGGGTTTGGAGGTCGCCAGGAGAACGCTGCATTTCGGACTGCATTGGGCCGAGTGTGAAATTTGGTGGAGGAGGAATTATGGTGTGGGTTTGGTTTTTCAGGAGTTGGGCTCGGCCCCTTAGTTCCAGTGAAAGGAACTTTGAATGCCCCAGGATACCAAAACATTTTGGACAATTCCATGGGATGGCACTTCAAGTTCATATGTGAGTAAAGGCAGGTGGCCAAATACTTTTGGCAATATGGTGTATCACACATACACATTGGCCCCCCCAGACAACGTTTTTCTCTCAATGTGGCCCCCGAGTCAAAATATTTGCCCAGCTCTGCTTTAGACGTTCCTTTAACTGACCATCTGTGTGCTCCCCCTGCATGTTGAACATAACGAGCTGCAGTGGCCTTGACCAAATATATAACAACAATCTATAAATGTGACAGTAGGCTGAGAGAAGCAAGCCTGTGCATGTGTTGCCAGTTGAGTCTAATGTCGAGCTTACGTCCTCACGTCTGTGATGAATCACTTGTGTCACTGAACATGGCTGCACAGGGAGCCTCCACTCATCTATTTTTACTGTCTGATCACTAACACACTTGTAACACTCACTACGTGTCCATGCACTAAATTAGTCCCATTTCTCAAATAGACTAAATTGTAAAGTATCATAATTTATCTTTTGAAAATGGACATTGTTAGATAAACATCAATCAATCAATCAATGTTTATTTATACATCCCTAAATCACAAGTGTCTCAAAGGGCTGCACAAGCCACGACGACATCCTCGGTTCAGATCCCACATAAGGGCAAGGAAAAACTCACAACCCAGTGGGATGTCAATGTGAATGACTGAGAAACCTTGGAGAGGACCGCAGAGGACTGGCAGCGCTTCATAGCAGCAGTCGACCTCCAGGGTCCCAACTCCCCCGCCCCTCTGTTGCGAGTTGTCGTGATTAAATGTAACGTGTTTATGTGTGCATGGCATGGAGGTTTTTTCCCACTCCAGACTAGGCCCCCTTAGGAGCCCAGTCTAGATTGTATTTTTTTACTCATCTTCTTCCCCAGCGTTTTACCTTTTTCTTATCTTTTACAGGGCGCCTCGTGGCGACCCATGAGCGTTCTTGTTCTGTAACCCTGTACACTGTGTGTTTGTCTAATCTTGAACGGGTTTGTGCTGAAAACATAGTTTCGTTGTACTTGTGCAAAGACAATAAAGACCCATCCTATCCTATACCGTACAACCCTAGTGCAAGCTCACGCCAAAATGCATGAACCTTATAATTTGACACTTTGGAATTGTTTAACACGAGTATCCGACATTTGTAACAACAAGTCAGAAGAGACGGAATTCACCTTGCACAATCAATACAATCAAAACAATTCCAAATACTGCAAATAATCCTTCAAGTCAGGAAATTTGCAGCAATATGACCGTGTACCCTGCAAAAAGTCAGTGTTCAAAAACAAGAAAAAATAAATAAAAAATGAGGGGTATTTTATTTGAACTAAGCAAAATTATCTGCCAATAGAACAAGAACATTTGGCTTGTCAAGTAAAATGAGCTAACCTCAATGAACCCAAAAATACCTTAAAAAAAAAGTATATTCTCACTAATAACAAGTGCACTTTTCTTGATAGAAAAAAAAGAGGCCTTTTTTCTCAATATGTTGAAAAATATTCTTAAATGAAGTAAATGCTAGTGTCATTATATTGACATAATGATATTCTTGAAACCAGCAAACGTATACTAAAAACTAATTTATTGTTCTTAATGGAAGGCAACAAGGCAAGCGCTTGTTACTCTCGGGGTCCCCTAGCCACTCAGGCAAATCATATGGTCTAAAAATTCATTTTTCCATCGATAACATGACATCATCGCACCAAGTGCTTGCTCTTTCAGTCAATTAGTGCGCATATTTACAGCCCGACCCCCAGTCCAAATTGTTTTAATTGTAATTTGGAAGAATTTATCTGAATGTGCATGAACTATTTCTGTTCAAAATTGTTTGAAATGTCACATGTTAAATGTTTAAATATTAACTTTATTAACTAGTTTACTGTACTGTGCCAACTGTACTACTATATGAGTACGTATTTTCTATTGTTTCATTGAAAATAAAACAGCAAAGTCCATTTGGCTGTCATCTGTTTTAATTATGAGACACAATTATGTCAAAATCATGATTTTTTTTTTTCATGCTTGAAATAAGAAATTATTACTTTAAAAAAGTAGTTTTATATATTTGTGAGTGTTGATGACACAGTTTTGCAACACTTGATATTCTAGTTTCGAGCATGTCTACTAGCTGCTCAGGCAAATCATATTGTCAAAAAATGCATTTTTCCATCGATAACATGACATCATCGCGCCAAGTGCGTGCTCTTTCAGTCAATTAGTGTGCGAGGAATATATATATATATATACACTACCGTTCAAAAGTTTGGGGTCACATTGAAATGTCCTTATTTTTGAAGGAAAAGCACTACTTTTCAATGAAGATAACTTTAAACTAGTCTTAACTAGGGCAGCTGTGGCTACGAAAGTAGCTTACCACCACCAGGTGTGAATGAATGATGGGTTTTTAACATGTAAAGCGACTTTGGGTACTTAGAAAAGCGCTATATAAATCCCAGGTATTATTATTATTATTATTATTATTATAAATACACTCTATACATTGCTAATGTGGTAAATGACTATTCTAGCTGCAAATGTCTGGTTTTTGGTGCAATATCTACATAGGTGTATAGAGGCCCATTTCCAGCAACTATCACTCCAGTGTTCTAATGGTACAATGTGTTTGCTCATTGGCTCAGAAGGCTAATTGATGATTAGAAAACCCTTGTGCAATCATGTTCACACATCTGAAAACAGTTTAGCTCGTTACAGAAGCTACAAAACTGACCTTCCTTTGAGCAGATTGAGTTTCTGGAGCATCACATTTGTGGGGTCAATTAAATGCTCAAAATGGCCAGAAAAAGAGAACTTTCATCTGAAACTCGACAGTCTATTCTTGTTCTTAGAAATGAATTCCACAAAATTGTTTGGGTGACCCCAAACTTTTGAACGGTAGTGTATATATATATATATATATATATATATATATATATATATATATATATATATATATATATATATATATATATATATATATATATATATATATATATATATATATATATATATATATATATATATATTTTTATATATATATATATATATATATATATATATATATATATATATATTTATATATATATATATATATATATATATATATATATATATATATATATATATATATATATGTATATATATGTATATATATATATATATATATATATATATATATATATGTTTAAAATAACAAATGATTACTTTAAAAAAGCAGTTTTATACTTGTGAGTGTTGATGACACAGCTTTGCAACAATTGATATTCTAGTTTCAAGCATGTTTTACTCAATATAGGTCATCAAATCTCAGCAACAAGCTGTAATATCTTACTGAGATCATTTAGGACCAAAACACTTAAAACAAGTAAAACACTCTAACATAAAATCTCCTTAGTGAGAAGAATGATCTTATCAGACAGAAAATAAGCAAATATCACCCTTATTTGAGATATTTCATCTTGCTTAGTTTTCAGTTTTTGCAGTGTAGAAGTGATTGGACAGGGGATATGAGATGAAGCTTGAAGACCAGGACTGGGTGGGACATAGACTCCCAGGTCTAGCAGGGTACAAATGGCCTCGGGTGAGCACGTCATTATTGGCCTGGTTGTAAAAGTGTGTGTTTACCTTTGACCCCACACTTGACCGCAGTCGTTAAAGGTGAATGCCAACCTGCAAATAATGACATATGGCACCACACAACACTTGAACAAAATGTAGACAGGCATTGTTGCAACACTCCGATATATTCCGAGATGTTACTACTTCCACAGTCCTCATAAACAGGCAAGGCGCAACACAGGTGCAATATCGTAAAACAATGAATTATCTCTCTTATGTATTCCATGTCAATAGAAATAGTTTCCAGCTACGGTCTTTAAAAAGACCGCTTCTCTATCTTTTTTTAAAATGCTTTGCTTACCCCTGCTCTGTTTTTTTGTTTGACTACCCAGGTACAACCAGACCCCCTCGAGAAGGAGAAGTTCCTGGTGTGGATTACAGTTTCCTATCAGTAGAAGACTTCCTGGAGTTAGAGAAGAGCGGCACCCTGTTGGAAATAGGAACGTACGAAGGTACGTTTTCAACCGGAGCCGTTTGATTTGGTAAAAGCTTTTTCTAAGAGATGCACTGCAAAAAAGTCAGTGTTCAAAAACAAGAAAAAAAATACAAAAATGAGGGGTATTTTATTTGAACTAAGCAAAATTATCTGCCAATAGAACAAGAAAATTCAGACTTTCCAAAACAAGTAAAATTAAAGCTGCAAGCAGCGATGGACGGGACCGACTTTGACGGCACATAAAATACAAACCGGAGCAGTAATTAGAACTCTTTCCTCAACTTTTAATGAGAAGGGTTCAATCTCTCTCCTGTGTTAGTTTGAAGCCGACACGACAAACACGCTCAGAGGAGATAATGTTTGAAAAAAGGTGACCGGTTTTTACAAAACTTTTGTTTTGAAGGGGGAATTGCAAACTTCCTGTTGATTTTTGCTGGGGGTTGTCAATATATGAAATGTAGATCTAAGTGAGACATACATAGAGGTTTTTGTTTCATGTCTCTACGACATTCCTACTGGAAGTTACAGGCAGTTTTGTCTGTTTTTTCTTCCTAGTAGCAGTTTTGTCTGTGTTTTCTTCCTAGGGGGAACTAGAGCGCAATTTTGAGTTTTGGGTTTGTTGTTTTTTATTAGATCGCAATTTTTACCAGTCCTGATGTGTGGAAGCATGTTAAGGGGGTCAAATTATAGCTCAAAGAGGCAAAAGTGACTGTTTTTACAAAACTTTTGTTTTGAAGGGGGAATTGCAAACTTCCTGTAGATTTTTGCTGGGAGTTGTCAGTGAATGAAATCTATGTCTAAGTGAGACCTACATAGAGGTTTTTGTTTCATGTCTCTACGACATTCCTACCGGAAGTTACAAGCAGTTGTGTCTGTGTTTTCTTCCTAGGGGGCGCTAGAGCGCAATTTTGAGTTTTGGGGTTTGGTTTTTTGATTAGATCGCAATTTTCGCCAGTCCTGATGTGTGTGTCAAATATGGTGAGTTTTGAAGCATGTTAAGGGGGTCAAATTACAGCTCAAAGAGGCGGCGGTATAATAAAGAATAATAATAAAACCTTACAAATACAATAGGGTCCTCTGTCCCAAAGGGACATTCGGTCCCTAATTAGCTAACCTCAATGAACCCAAAAATACCTTAAAATAAGTATATTCTCACTAATAACAAGTGCACTAATAGGTGCCCTATTGAGGTCCTTATACACACACCATAATAATACCCATGTGTTGAATGAAGCACAGTACGTCTGACTAGGGTAGCCGTAATGCTCCGACAATCCAAGCGAGGCAGCTTCGTAGTTTACCAAAGTCGTACTAAAACATTTTGAGAGATTTTTGAGTGCCGTGTGTAATGTTCTGTATTCTCAATGAAACATCACATTTTTCGTGTTGCTTGCTTACAGGTACTTGCTCGGGTCATGAATTGAACAACGGTCAACTTGTCGTCTACGCGTATATCTTATGTGTGACTGCCATCTACTGGCCACACTTATCATTACACCATGTACCAAATAAAGTTGCTTCGACGTCGGTAAGCACAACCCGAATTAAACCGTACGCACATAAGGCGCATCAGGTTATAAGTTGATTTTTGAGAAAATGAAAGGATTTCAGGTGCGCCTTATGCACTGCAAAAAGTCGGTGTTCAAAAGCAAGAAAAATAATACAAAAATGAGGGGTATTTTATTTGAACTAAGCAAAATTATCTGCCAATTTAACAAGAAAATGTGGCTTGTCAAGACTTTCCAAAACAAGTAAAATTAGCTAACCTCAATGAACCCAAAAATACCTTAAAATAAGTATATTCTCACTAATAACAAGTGCACTTTTCTTGGTAGAAAAAAAAAAGAGACCTTTTTGCTCAATATGTTGAAAAATAATGAAAAGTAAATGCTAGTGCCATTATCTTGACATAATGATATCTGCTCGGCATTATGATTTTTTTTGTTCATGCTTGAAGTAAGAAATTATTACTTTAAAAAAGTAGTTTTATAGTTGTGAGTAGAGATGTCCGATAATATCGGACTGCCGATCTTTAAGGTGGATTAAAAACAACTAAAGTTTTGCTCGTGAAGACCTTAAATTAAAGAGTATATTCATTCACATAAACATTTCTGCCGGCCCTCAAAATCAGATTGACAGATGAGGTCTGGGAACGTTGGCCGTGGTCCAGTAAATGTAAATAGTTCGTCCTCACCAAGCCTTACGCCAATAAACCCTGCTGCACACTCTGATCATTTTTGTCGGATTCACAGTTTTTTTTCCCAGGGATTTGTACATTTGGTGAGCATGGATTTATTATCCACTTAACTCTGAACTTTGAACTTGTGATTGGCACCTCTCTCAACCTAATAACGCTGAAAAGCCCCTCTTCTAATGTAGTTACGTCGAATCTTAATGATGGTGCATTTAATAGCACGGTGGTCTGCAACCCACGGCTCTTGATTCTAGTGGCTACCTGGAGCATTTTTTAAAAAAGGATTGAAAATGGAAAAATATGGGGAAAAATATTTATTTTGTTTTAGTATGTTTTTTGTTTGAGGACAAAGACAACACAAACCTTCCCAATTGTTAGAAAGCCCACTGTTTAATATGTTTAATATGATCATTTGGGGAACACTGTTTTTTCCTACTAATTTTGGCGGTTCTTGAACTCACCATGGTGTGGACTGTGACGTTTGTTTACATGTTTTGTCCACCAAACGTTTTATGCTGTGCGTGAATGCACAAAGGTGAGCTTTGTTGACGTTATTGACTTGTTGGAGTGCTTATCAGTGCTAATCTAATTTGGTCAGGGCATGACTGCAAGCTAATCAATGCTAACATGCTATTTACACTTAGACTTAGACAAACTTTAATGATCCACAAGGGAAATTGTTCTTTACAGTAGCTCAGTTACAATGATGGAAAGTGTAAGGCTGGAAAGGACAATGCAGGTATAAATAGACTAAATATAGCGATATAAAATATAACATATTATATTATGTCTATATCATATATACAATATATAACAATTACCATGTACAATATAACAGTATATTTAGAGACTTAGAGACTTGGACTTAGACTTCCTTTTTATTGCCATTCAAATTTGAACTTTACAGTACAGATAAGAACGACATTTCGTCGCATAAGCTCATGGTAGTGCAGGATAAAAAAGCAATAAGGTGCATATATAAATAAATAAATAGATTACTGTACAGATAAATATATTGCACTTTTTCATATGCATCCAGGGGTTATGGATGTATGTTATATTGTCTTTTTTATTCCAGCGAGTTAATCCATTTTGGGGGGAGCTGAGGGGATAATTATGATGTGTTCAAGAGTCTTATGGCCTGAGGGAAGAAGCTGTTACAGAACCTGGAGGTTCTGCTTCGGAGGCTGCGGAACCTCTTACTAGAAGAGTCCAGCAGTGAAAACAGATATATGTGACAGCTGATGCAGTGGTCCCCAACCACCGGGCCGCGGCCTGGTACCGATTGGTACCGGGCCGCGCAAGAAATAAAAAAAATAAAAAATAAAAAAAATAAAAATATATATATATTTTTTTTTTTTAATTAAATCAACATAAAAAACACAATATGTACATATTGTGTATGTGTATGTCAATATAGATCAATACAGTCTGCAGGGATACAGTCCGTAAGCACACATGATTGTATTTCTTTATGAAAAGAAAAACAAAAACCCCCCAAAGATTGTAATATAGCTACAGTGTTTCCCATAAACTGCCAAGATACCTGTGGCGGTGGGGGCGTAGCTATGGTCGTGGTCACCATGACATCATCGAGTAATTTGCATAATTTACTACAATGATTTGATTTTCTCTAAAAAGGCTCAAAAAATGTATACTTACTAATTAATAATAACAGTTTTGTTTTAAACGTCCATCCACCCATCCATCCATCCATCCATTTTACAATATAATTACAACACTTTATGTACATATTTATATACAGATTTGAACAATAAGTTATTCACTGAAATATATTTATTAATTGTGGTTCTTACAAAAAATATATCTTATAAAATATAAAAGCTAAAATGTCTCAAAGCTCTGCCCCTTTAATTAGTGCATACTAAATAATTTAACTTTAGCCTACTACTACAACCATATTATTTACCAGCAACATAAAGTGAAACAGAGGCAGAGGTGTCCTGCCACA
Organism: Entelurus aequoreus; assembly: GCF_033978785.1. Taxonomy (NCBI): domain Eukaryota; kingdom Metazoa; phylum Chordata; class Actinopteri; order Syngnathiformes; family Syngnathidae; genus Entelurus; species Entelurus aequoreus. Next base: position 16,816,248 of record NC_084731.1, on the reverse strand, counting down.
GTCAGTAACAAATAAACAGAAAACAGTAGTGGTGGTAGATAGACACAGAGCTTCATCAAACATCTGATCCACTGAACAAAGAGCTCCAAAAATCTTGAACTTTAGACTGCCATCAGTTTTACTCCCTACACTTAACCATGTGTTTCCTACTGCCTGCAGACTTTGCACCCTTTGTTATATACACATGTTGTGTTTCTAATATAAATACATTTAATAAAGTCAAATACAAATAAGGCAACAAGAGAAGTATCCTACACTTCTCTTTTGTAAAGTAAATCTGAACAGCCGATATGGGCATCTACATCAACTATATGATTTGCCTGAGAAGCTGGACAGGACAAAAAAAAAAAAAAAAAAATTTAATTTTTTAATTTTTTTATTTGTGGCGGACGTAATTCTTTCGTGGCGGGCCGCCACAAATAAATGAATGTGTGGGAAACCCTGATCTATTAAAAGAAGACAACCTGCCATTTCCTTTAACTTGGACACACACATCTACACCTTTGGCCATTAAAAGCCAGTCATTTCCAGGAGTTATCTCACCTTCTGAGTAGCCTCTGATTTACTAATGGTTTCTAATGTTGTAAAAATGTGTAGAATAAATATTAAATGTCAACATTTCTGTCAACAAAGATTTGCTTCAGGCTGTGACACATAGTCATTTTCATAGTAGGCTATTATAGCTAATACATATTTACGTCTTGTGTTGCCTTCATTATAGGACTTTTATACGTCTTTTCATTTTTTGCGGCTCCAGACAGATTAGTTTTTTGTATTTTTGGTCCAATATGGCTCTTTCAACGTTTTGGGTTGGCCGACCCCTGGAATAGCCAATGAAATTGTGAATAGGACATTATAGACTTTATTTATCCCCACAGGGGGAATTCCAAGGTTGCAGTGTAACATTGACGTACAGGATACAGTACGGACAGTTGACATGACAAGTAATACTATAAAAGTATGAAATAAAGAATAGGAAGTAATAAACTACACACGCCACGGTCGATGGGCGGTGAGCTTTTGTCATAAAAGCAAGACGCTGCTGTGCAACGGAGCCCAGTAAACGCCGACTGTGCGTAAACTGTGTCAAACCTGCCCCCTTTTTTTGAAGTTTGAAGTGTTTATTTGACAAACATGTCAAAAGGATCTTCAAAGACAGGATAGAGGTGTGTCAGGAAGCCCTAGAGCTGTGTTTGTATGGACTTAGTGAAGACGTTGGTCAAGTGTGACTGAGGGTCTCCAAATAGAACACCTGTGCAATATAATCTGCAAATGATCTGTTGTTGTTGTTGTTGTTGAGTGCCGGTGCTGTCTAGAGCTCGGCAGAGTAACCGTGTAATACTCTTCCATATCAGTAGGTGGCAGCCTGTAGCTAATTGTATTGTAGATGTCGGAAACAGCGGGAGGCAGCGTGCAGGTAAAAAGGTGTCTATTGCTTAAACAAAAGGTGAGTGCCCCTAAGAAAAGGCATTGAAGCTTAGGGAAGGCTATGCAGAACGAAACTAAAACTGAACTGGCTACAAAGTAAACAAAAACAGAATGCTGGACGACAGCAAAGACTTACTCTGGAGCAAAGACGGCGTCCACAATGTACATCCGAACATGACGTGACAATCAACAATGTCCCCACAAAGAAGGATAAAAACAAATGAAATATTCTTGATTGCTAAAACGAAGTAGATGCGGGAAATATCGCTCAAAGGAAGACATGAAACTGCTACAGGAAAATACCAAAAAAAGAGATAAAGCCACCAAAATAGGAGCGCAAGACAAGAACTAAAACATTACACACAGAACAACAGCAAAAAACTCCAATTAAGTCATGGCGTGATGTGACAGGTGGTGACAGCACACCTACTTTGAGACAAGAGCTATAGTGATGCATGCTTGGTTATGCTTTAAAGTCATATCCAACAATTGCGACAACGACTTTTTACTGTCAACTGAGTTTCGTTTTTTAATGATTTCTGCTGGTGGTGTGCCTCCAAATTTTTTCTACGCAAAAAATGTGCCTCGGCTCAAAAAAGGGTGGAAAACACTGATGTAGACTACAAGGAAGTCTTTTACATTTAGAAAAATAAATACAAAGATATGACCCCTTTAATGCGCCTTATAATCTGGTGCGCCTTTTGTATGAAAATAGACCTGAATAGACCCGCTCATTGGCAGTACGCCTTATAGTCCAGTGCGCCCTATGGTCCGGAAAATACGTTAATTGAACTGTCTTTACAATTACAATTGACATACAGTATTTAATGCTGGCATGCATATTCACACAGTTTATACATCTCCACAACTTTGAAAGGTACAGGGTTTTCAGGGCTTCGAAGTGCCGTTACCAGTCAGAATTTTTTTGGACTATCAACATCTATCCATTTTTTTAATATTACCCTTTTTGTTATTATGCATATTGAAAGAAATGCATTTTTACTCTTTGATGACACGTTACTAAATTGATGGAGATCCCCAAGAATACAAGTTTGCAGTGTCATTGGGGTGTTTATATTAAGGAATGTAATTGCTTCTTTTGTTGTTTTCAACCATAACTCTTTTATTCTCTGACATTCCCACAATAAATGAACAAGAGTTGCCTCGGCTGCCCGACACTTCATACACAACTTGCTATCTACTACACCAATTTTAAACAGCTGAGAAGATGTAAAATATAATCTACCGTATTTCCTTGAATTGCCGCCGGGAATATAGTATTCGCCTGCCTAGAATTACAGCCGGGTCAAACTCGTTTCGCAAAATAATTAGCGCATGCTTGGCACTTCCGCCGGGTCAAATATGAGTCATTAAATGACTCCCGCCTCCTGGTGGTAGAGGGCGCTAGTGATTCTTCTTGCGACTACTGGCACTGCAGAAGACCGGTGCTGCAGAAGAAGACAACAAGCAGCAAGCATGAGCAGCGATCGTTTGCTTGCACTTTTAACATGGAGGATTACATATCTAAAATAAAACAGTTTTCTAAACTGGACTTTCAATCGAAGCAGGAGGTAATAATTAAAGGAATATCTCCATCGAGACAGAGATACTTTTAAAACTGAAGAAAGATAAGGAAGACTGCTTTTGATCAGAAGCAGCTGCACATGGACTCATTTATAAGTAAAGGTAAGACCATAATAACTTTTTTTAATTAAATGTGCTTTTCATGATAAGGTAAGCGCCGGAGTGAGAAGAGGTTTTAAAATAAGTAGCGCATGCTTGCCCATTCCGCATGCTTTCGGTAAGCGCAGGAGTGAGAATAGGTTTTAAATTAATTAGCGCCCCGGCGGCTATTCAAGGAAATACGGTATTCAATATCTTAAATTGAGTCCGTTTATCTTTAATGCTTCTAAAGGGCTTATTGGCATTTTTCCAAATATCATTCCATGATATGTCTCTTTCATCTAAAATGTTTAAGTCCATCATCCATTTCCGAACACATGAACCATTTGCATTTCTAGTACACACAAGCTATGGAGATGATATCAGTAGAAACAACTGCATTTAGTTTAGATAATAATGAGTCATATATTGGAATATGGGATCCATTATTTACATTTTTTTAAACTATTAAATGAACCAAAAATATGTCTTATTCTATCTTTGTGGAAAATATTGGACACAATGTGTTGTCAAGTTTATGAGATGCGATGCAAGTGTAAGCCACTGTGACTCTATTTTTATTTTATTTTTTTATTTTTTTTATTAATGTCTATAGTGATAATGTCAATGAGGGATTTTTAATCACTGCTATGTTGAAATTGTTACTAATATTGATACAGTTGTTGATAATATTCATTTTTGTTTCACTGCTTTTAGATTGTTTTGTGTCGTGTTTGTGTCTCCTCTCAATTGCTCTGTTTATTGCTGGGTCGGGTTTGGTTTTGGAATTGGATTGCATTATTATGGTGTTGTTGTGTATTGTTTTGTTGGATTGATTAATAAATTATTTTTAAAAATTAAAAAAAAAACAAAAAAAAACAAGAAGTGCCGTTATAATGTAAACAAGCTTGTAAAACCAAAAATGACAGTTTTTTCTATTGTTTCACGTTATGCATTAAAGGAAACCCGTCACATTCCCTCGAACACACTGAAGAATCTCTATTGCAACACACCCAAAAAGCCCTTGACCATACCTCTCTTCTTCTCCTACTAAAATGCCTTTCTTTTTTTTTTCTTCTTTCTTTTGTAAAAAAAAAAAAAAAAATCCCACCCCCCCTCCCCTACCTACTTCTCCGTTGCCTAGGAAACTACTATGGGACACCAAAGCCGCCGGTGCAGCCCCCCGGTGGGAAAGTGATCAGCAATAGCAGCAACGGCGGTGATGCCCGACGGGCAGACAGGTTCAGTGGTAGTCTGCCAGGCTCGCAGGACTCCACGCCCCGACAACGCACCAAGTCCTACAATGACATGTACAATGCTGGACTAGTGCCTGGAGACCTGCAGCAGGAGGACGACGAGGACCTCCCTGACATGAACAGTATCTACACAGGTATGTATGGCCATCTTTTCAGTCATCCAACAGTCATCATTGAGTTGGATGATGGTAATGTGCATATAAAAGTATATTTTATCTAAATATTAGCTACATTGGACTATGATCCGCAGATATATACTTTGCAAAATGAGTTATTTACACAGAAATATTCCCGTAAATGTTTATTTACATACCCTAATAGTTTCCAAACGGTGTCTGTAACAAGGCAGTAAAACGGCTGATCAAACAAAACAGAAGTCGTCGTAATGGTCCCACTAGCTGCGGAAGCTCGCTCTCCAGTCAGCTAAACAGAGGAATTTGTGAAACTGAAACAATACAAAAAGACGGCCGTTGTAAGTTAATACTAACACAGACACTCGTAAACGTTTTAGCATGTAAGGTCATGCTAACGACGCTAGCTGGATTACATAACAATAGCATGTACAAATATGCATGGGAATACTCCTACAGACATCACACATGGGATGGTTTACTAAGTATAAACAGTTTTAGTTATATTGTCAAACTTACAAACGTTGCTGAATGGAAAAATCCATACGAGTAGAAACGCTATGGATGAATAGTACATGGTAATTGGGATTTTGTATTTATTGTACATATTAAATACAAATATAATATAATAATATAATATGTCTGTATATAATAAATATTGTATATATAATATGTAAAAATTACATTTATGTTATACTTTATATTGCCACTATGGTACATTTTTAGTCTACTTTATACCTTTTTTTTTCGCTTTTTTTTGTAACACTAAAAATATAAACATTACAAAATATAGCGTCTATTGTGTATTTTATACAAACAATGTTAATTGTGTATGTCTCATAAATGAAATGGAAGATTTAGTGTTAATGCACACAGCAAACACATACATGTGGTTTAACTTTTCTTTATCGCCCTCTGCTGGTGAAATTCAGCGCTACATGTATTCAAACAGTTTTGATCGCCGTAGTTAAACAGCCAAAAACAACACGACCACAAATGCGAACGACATCAAAGTCAGCAATTTCCATACATTCATACTTTGCTGTCCAGTCCCTGTTGAAGTCAGATTTTCGCGATTTATTTTGATTTTTTTCATGGTCAACAGTGCCATTTTCTTCTACTCGCCCACTGCTGCTTCATTTTGTCACACATGCTTTGCTGTTTCCCCCTGCTGGGTGGTGGGAGTACTGCATACATGAGCATGGTTTCATTATGCCTATTTGGGTTTGATTGATTGATTGAGACTTGTATTAGTAGATTGCACAGTACAGTACATATTCCGTACAATTGACCACTGAATGGTAACACCCGAATAAGTTTTTCAACAATTCATGGTATTTGGGTGATGTTTTCAGGCCAAATTAAAAGCTTTGGGGGCCGCCAGTTGAATAGACCTGGTCTAGACCCCTTGCGTACTCCGAAAGTTCACACACTGTTTGCTGCACAGTAGCCATGTTGGATTGGTTGACCACCACTTTGTTTACTGGAAGTAAGAACAAGGCACATGACTGAATACAACCTATACAGAACGTTTTTTTAGGAAAAACTGAAAAGTCTAGTTGCGTATGATTAAATTGCCACAACTATTTTTATTGCAACAAAAATACAACCCATGGCTCGCACACTCGTTTTAGAACCGGCAAGTCATGTGATTTACTTGGTTCTGTTGCCAAGTTAGCTGAGAATGACCAAGTAATTTAAAGGGATCTACAAAACCCAAAATCAGTGGTAAATAAAAACAGAATTCAATGATTTGCAAATCCTTTTCAACTTTTATTCAATTGAATAGACTGCAAATATAAGATATTTATTGTTCGAACTGGAAAACTTTGGTATTTTTGGCAAATATTAGCTCATTTAAAATTTGATGCCTGCAACATGTTTAAAAAAAGCTGGCACAAGTGGCAAAAAAGACTGAGAAAGTGGAGGAATGCTCATCAAACACTTATTTGAAACATCCCACAGGTGAACAGGCTAATTGGGAACAGGTGGGTGCCATGATTGGGTATAAAAGCAGCTTCCATGAAATGCTCAGTCGTTCACAAACAAGGACGGGGCGAGGGTCACCACTTTGTCAACAAATGTGTGAGCAAATTGTCCAACAGTTTAAGAACAACATTTCTCAACCAGCTTTTGCAAGGAGTTTAGGGATTTCACCAGTCTGTAATATCATCAAAAGGTTCAGAGAATCTGGAGAAATCACTGCACGTAACATTGAATGCCCGTGACCTTGGATCCCTCAGGTGGTACTGCATTATACAGCGACATCAGTGTGTAAAGGATATCACCACATGGGCTCAGGAACACTTCAGAAAACCATTGTCAGTACCTACAGTTGGTCGCTACATCTGTAAGTGCAAGTTAAAACTCTACTATGCAAAGCGAAAGCCATTTATCAACAACACCCAGAAACGAAATTCCACCTGAAAAGCTTCAGAAATGTGTCTCCTCAGTTCCCAAACTTTTACTGAGCGTTGTTAAAAGGAAAGGCCATGTAACACAGTGGTAAAAATGCCCCTGTGCCAACTTTTTTGCAATTTGTTGCTGTCATTAAATTCTAAGTTAATGATTATTTGCAAAAAAAGATAGTTTCTCAGTTCAAACATTAAATATTTTGTCTTTGCAGTCTATTCAATTGAATATAAGTTGAAAAGGATTTGCAAATCATTGTATTCTGTTTTCATTTACCATTTACACAACGTGCCAACTTCACTGGTGTTGTTTTTAGTACACAGTAACACCAGAACGCGAGTCACCTTCACACTGCTCCGTTTAGGAGAGATCAGCAGGGGGATTTAAGTGGTCCTGGCTAAAGTGGGAGGTGATCCTAAAGAAGCGGCAGGAAATGAAAGCGAAAGTGGGAGTGGTAGGGAAGGCGTGAAGCGGGAAGGGGGCGGCAAGTCTGAAATCTGACAAAGAGAGAGAGAAGCAGCAAGGGAGGATAAGCTCAAGAAGAAAAGAAGTTGTGGGAGAGAGCTTTGGTGAAGAGATAAAAGATGCTTTTACTGGTGAGTAGGAGAATTTCTGGGTTTGACTTCTTCTGTCTGTAGCCAGCTTCCCAAAACTATGAAACACTGCCATCTGGCTGCCAGCACACACTTCCATATTGACACCCTGGTGATGTCATCAGTACTTGCTTCATTTAAAGTGAGTTGCTTTGTGAATCTCACCAGCCGCACGTTTGTATTTATGTCCAAGTCGGTCAAACTATAAAATAATATACACAATATTCCAGCCAGCCTCTGATGTACTAGCATTTATTTAGGTGCAAATATCACAGATTATATACACGGATTTTGTATTTTGTAGAAATACAGCATTTTGTAGTCCGGCTGTAGGAGCACATGCATTCAGAGGAGGAGCTACACCTACATGTTTAAAAAACAAAACAATTACAGGCATTAATAACACAAAATATGGATTGTTACGGTTATGGTTTAATTATCAAAGATTTTTGGTAATGTAAAATGTGATATTTCTACTTAAATGCTTCTGATATTCTGTACATTACATTTTGTACAAGTTAAGGGTCATCATATCTCTGCATGACAATATCTTAACCTTTTCCATTTATTAATAAAATGTAATATTCAGCCTGCTAAACCAGAACATGTTATAAAATAATATACACAATATTTCAGCCAGCCTCTGATGTACTAGCATTTATTTAGGTGCACATATCACAGATTACATTACCTAAACATCTTTGACAAAGCATGATCGTATTGTTTATTTTGTGAATGTAGTTCAACTGAATGTATAGCGTAGCGCTTTTATTTTGAAGCCGGTAATGTGTGATTGATTTGAGAAGGTGTCTTTACGGACTCTTTACAATTAAAAAAAAAAAAAGTCCCCTTTTGACTTTTTGTATTTGCTGTATTTTGTAGAAATACAGTCCTGCTGTAGGAGCACTTGCATTCAGAGGAGGAGTTACACCGACATGTTTAAAAAAAAAAAAAAATTCAGGCATTAATAACACAAAATATGAATTGTTACGATTATGGTTTAATTGTCAAAGATGTTTGGTAATGTAAAATGTGATATTTCTACTTAAATAAATGCTTCTGATATTCTGTACATTACATTTTGTACAAGTTAAGGGTCATCATATCTCTGCATGACAATATCTTAACCTTTTCCATTTATTAATAAAATGTAATATTCAGCCTGCTAAACTAGAACATGTTATAAAATAATATACACAATATTTCAGCCAGCCTCTGATGTACTAGCATTTATTTAGGTGCAAATATCACAGATTACATTACCTAAACATCTTTGACAAAGCATGATCGTAATGTTTATTTTGTGAATGTAGTTCAACCAAATGTATAGCGTAGCGCTTTTATTTTGAAGCCGGAAGTGTGTGATTGATATGAGAAGGTGTCTTTACGGACTCTTTACAATTAAAAAAAAGTCCCCTTATTACTTTTTGTATTTGCTGCATTTTGTAGAAATACAGTCCTGCTGTAGGAGCACTTGCAATCAGAGGAGGAGCTACACCTACATGTTTAAAAAAACTATTCAAGGCATTAATAACACAAAATATGGATTGTTACTGTTTTGATTTAATTGTCAAAGATTTTTGGTAATGTAAAATGTGATATTTCAGCCTGCTAAACCAGAACATGTTATAAAATAATATACACAATATTTCAGCCAGCCTCTGATGTACTAGCATTTATTTAGGTGCAAATATCACAGATTACATTACCAAAACATCTTTGACAAAGCATGATCGTAATTTCAGACATGTTTATATTGTGAATGGAGTTCAACCAAATGTATAGCGTAGTGCTTTTATTTTGAAGCCGGAAATGTGTGATTGATTTGAGAATGTGTCTTTACGGACTCTTTACAATAATTTAAAAAAAAAAGTCCCCTTTTGACTTTTTGTATTTGCTGTATTTTGTAGAAATACAGTCCTGCTGTAAGAGCACTTGCATTCAGAGGAGGAGCTACACCTACATGTTTAAAAAAAAACCTATTTCAGGCGCCAATAACACAAAATATAGATTGTTACGGTTATGGTTTAATTGTCAAAGATGTTTGGTAATGTAAAATGTGATATTTCTACTTAAATGCTTCTGATATTCTGTACATTACATTTTGTACAAGTTAATGGTCATCATATCTCTGCATGACAATAGCGCTTTTATTTTGAAGCCGGAAATGTGTGATTGATTTGAGAAGGTGTCTTTACAGACTATTTACAAGAAGAAAAAAAAGTCCCCTTTTTGTATTTGCTGTATTTTGTAGAAAGACAGCGTTTGTAGTCCTGCTGTAGGAGCACTTGCATTCAGAGGAGGAGCTACACCTACATGTTTAAAAAAAAAACAATTTCAGGCATTAATAACACAAAATATGGATTGTTATTGTTTTGATTTAATTGTCAAAGATGTTTGGTAAAGTAAAATGTGATATTTCTACTTAAATGCTCCTGATAATCTGTACATTACATTTTGTACAAGTTAATGGTCATCATACCAAAAAATATTTGACAAATCATGATTGTAATGTAAGACATGTTTATTTTGTGAATGTAGTTAGACCGAATGTATAGCGTAGCGCTTTTATTTTGAAGCCGGAAATGTGGGATTGATTTAAGAAGGTGTTTTAACGGACACCTTTTGACGTTTTGCCTACCGTCTTTCATTTTTGTTGAGCTTTTATGCCATCCGACTGAAACAGTCACAGTTGCAATCTAAATGTTAGGTTATCAATGCACCTTAACTGTAATCTAAACACGGAAGTGAAGCGTCCACCAACCTCTGAACGACGCGCCCAGCAGGCATTTGCCGCGGTGATGTCATCTCATGGCGAAAAATACTCCTTTCTGGTCGGGAGGACAACTTTTGAACTTAGTATTTCCATAATGTACCCTCCTCTCTGTCCATTTCTGCTCGCTATTTTCCCGCTTGAGGCTCATCAGTAAATAGTGAGCGCAGCTATGGAACGGCTCGAGGGTCAAAAAGGACGCGCATGCGTTAATCGCCCGGTTTTTTTTGTCTTACAAGATTTAAATATTGTAATATGATTTGTTTTAGTAGAAAACATGCATCTATTCATTTAAGTTTGATAAAAAAAAAAGTACAAACATCCCTGGTGGGAAGGTGACCCGGACCTCAGCTGTTGCTAAATTGTGTTCTCCGGAGTTGGCGGCAAAAGTTGTTGATTTGCCGTCTGTGCCTGCGTGAGTTGCCAAGGTGCCAGTCAAGTGCGAGAACGGTATAACAGGAAGCAAGGTGATGGCGCTCCACGGGCCCCTGCTGTGCTACAAGGTGTGAACTGCCCACTCAGCAGTCTTTAATTGAAGTGAATGGCTGCGTGGCCGTGGCAAGCTGTCGTCCACCAAAGGAGCCCTAAATTGAGTCAGCAAGTTGTTTTGGTTTGTGGTGTTACACGTTCTGTAACCTCGTTCTGAAGGATGGCTGCATTTGGACATGTTTTTACGAGCATTATGTGTAGATTTGAAACAGGTGCGCAGGGTTTTGTTGTTCTGTGGAGTCCCCATTTTGGGTGAAGAAGCGCTTTCGTGTGTCAATGCAAGTACTATCTATCTACCTATCTATCTATCTATGAACAACAGTGTGCTTCCTATTCATTTTCAACATATTCCTAGCTGCTTCCTGCTCCGTCACTGGCAGGATTATACAGTGGTCCCTCGTTCGTAGGAATTATTCTTTATACATAAAATATGTTCATAACAAGAGCACAAAATGTGTTCTCCTCACGAGCTAAATTGAACTCTGTCTCTGATTGATTCCTTGCTTCTTGTCTGATTAATAGATGTCGTCAGTGCTTGAACCGGACATCTTCTTGGCGAACCAATAAGGAGCCACCAGTGCTTGAACCTGACATCTATTAATCAGACAAGAAGCAAGGAATCAATCAGAGACAGAGTTCAATTTAGCTCATGAGGAGAACGCATGGAGCTGCACACTTAGTCACAGTCTCGCCCTACGCTCTAAGGTAGGGGTGTCCAAACTTTTTCCACTGAGGGCCGCACACTGAAAAATCAAAGCAAGCGGGGGCCATTTTGATATTTTTTTATTTTAAAAACCAATACAATAAATCAGTGTTTCCCATAAACTGCCAAGATACCTGTGGCGGTGGGGGCGTGGCTATGGGCATGGTCACCATGACATCATCGAGTAATTTGCATAATTTACTACAATGATATGATTTTCTTTAAAAAAGCTCAAAAGATTTATACTTACTAATTAATAATAACAGTTTTGTTTTAAACGTCCATCCAGCCATCCATCCATCCATTTTACAATATAATTACAACTATTTATGTACATATTTAAATACAGATTAGAACAATAAGTTATTCACTGAAATATATTTATTAATTGTGGTTCTTACAAAAAATATATCTTATAAAATATAAAAGCTAAAATGTCTCTTAAAGCTCTGCCCCTTTAATTAGTGCATACTAAATAATTTAACTTTAGCCTACTACTACAACCATATTATTTACCAGCAACATAAAGTGAAACAGAGGCAGAGGTGTCCTGCCACAGTCAGTAACAAATAAACAGAAAACAGTAGTGGTCAAATACAAATAAGGCAACAAGAGAAGTATCCTACACTTCTCTTTTGTAAAGTAAATCTGAACAGCCTATATGGGCATCTACATCAACTATATGATTTGCCTGAGAAGCTGGACAGGACAAAAAAAAATATATATATATATGTATATATATATATATATATATTTTTTTATTTTTTATTTGTGGCGGACGTAATTCTTTCGTGGCGGGCCGCCACAAATAAGTGAATGTGTGGGAAACACTGTATATGTATATAAAATATACATTTAGGCCTCCACTCAGGCTTGATACCAAGGACTCCAAAGGGTTTAGGTTAAAAAAAAAAAAAAGTCATTATTTATTATTATTATCATTATTCAAAGTTTAAATATCTTGATCTACATTATGTATATCTGTCAATATAACATATTTTTTTTTAGATTTAAGTTGTATGCCCTTTTTGTCAAAGAAAACACAAAATATGAAATATTTTCCCCCAATAAAATTTTAAAGTGGAACATTTCAGATTATATAATAATTGGAGCTCATAACATAACTCATAACAACATTGATTTTAATTTTTTATTATTTTTTGAGCAATGACACTTAAAAAAAAAAAAAGTCCCCCTAAAATTATTGGGGATCCTGCTCAGTAAAGTGTTAAAAAATAAATCGTAATTTAAAAAAAAAAACTGTTAACACAATAGTCTCGAGATCAACTTCAGATCTATCCGTCAATTATAACTTGTATTGTTGTTTATTATGTTCCTTGTTTGTTCATTTTAGGCCCTTCTTTTAAAAAAAAAAAAACATAGTTTTTTATATGGCAAACACAAAATATGCAACATTTTCCCCCAAAAAATATCTCAAAGTGGAATATTTAATGTGACCTACTTGGAGCCTTGAATAGGTCAATAATTCATAATAACATTGTTTTTGATTCATTATTATGTTTTAAAGAAAGAAACAGCCTGCATGACAGCTTAGTGTTAGTAGAGTCAACATAGCAACATTTTATTGTCACCTATTTACTCTTTTATACAACTTTTTATGTTTTTCTTTTTTTTTTATCATATTTTTAGAATGTGCCGTGGGGCCGTTAAAAAATTACCTGCGGGCCGCAAATGGCCCCCGGGCCGCACTTTGGACATCCCTGCTCTAAGGTTCAGCTCTTGCGTCCCTCTATTCAATCAGGAGTTCCACAGTCAACAACACTAAGGCCGCCTCTAAAAGGAGTGGTCACATATATTATGCAAAGCAGGTCCAGGACGCACAATACGTGACGGAATGTGCTGGGGGCCTTGTGATTTCGCCTTGTCGTCTGCGTGTTGGCATCTTATCTTCGTTGAGGTCGTTGAAGTCCTTGGCTGTTAGTGGGCTAAAACAAAGATAACATCTACGGCTGAGGCCACCCCTCAGACAAGAAGTCTTTGTCCTTGCACAGATTAGAAAAGTCCAACTTGAGCACAATAGCTAAATGACTAAAGCAACGGACTTTAAGCATACTAAAGTTAGTGTGATAATATATACATAATTATTCTAACATAATATAACAGAGTTATTTCATCAAGAGAGCCCTATATACATGGAAAAAACACATTTAGTCTCATTTACACTCATTTAATCGAATATAGTAATGATGCCTGAGGCCAAGCCAATCCGTGGCCACGATACTGAACAGTGCGCTCTGATTGGTTCTGTCTCCTCTAGAAGCCGATACTACTGTAGTACTGATATTTCTTGTGTTTTAGCCAATTTTACGCTTGTGAATGCTTAAGTTAAGACTTAAGAATATGCTTTAAAACCTTTTTTTTAATATCCCCCAAAATATATGAAACGTGATGAATAAGGCTGTGAATCTTTGGGCACCACACGATTCGATTCAATTCTTGGGGTAACGATTCGATTCAGATTCGATTCTCGATTCAAAATCAATACTTTTTTTAATAACATTGGGTGCCAGTTCTATGATTAACTACATTCCTCCATACAATAAACAGATCTAATTAATTTCTATATTATATAAAAGAAACTTGGTTTTATAAAAAAAAATAAAAAATTCCCAAACAGTTCATCCATCCATCCATTTTCTACCACTTGTCCCATTCGGGGTCGCGGGGGGGTAATAAAGTCAAATACAGATAAGGCAACAAGAGAAGTATACAATACTTTTCTTTTCTAAAGTAAATATGTACATTGGCTGGACAGGACAGATTTAAAAAAAATAAATAAATAAATAAATTAATAGATTTTTGATTGTTTTAAATCGATTAATAATCGTTACAAATAGGAGTCGTGATTAATTCTAAAATCAGAATTCCCTACACTGTCCCATGTCTCTATGTTTTAATGATGGTAACTTGTTTTTTGGTATTAAAAGAATAAATGATTGTAAAAATATTTGTTTTGGTAGAAAACATGCATGTAATAATTTAAGTTTGATTAAAAAAGTGACACAATTATTTTTAATGGGGGGTCCAAATACAATTCTGCTGATGACCCCAATTTAGGCTGATTTTATACCACCACTATAGCAACCTCATTTGTAGTATAACCTGATCTGTAGTCATCTTTGTTCTTCATCACAGACTACAACGACATAGACAAGCAGTGTTGGGTTAGTTACTGAAAAACAGTAACTAGTTACAGTTACTAGTTACTTTATTATAAAAGTAACTCTGTTACTTACACCAAAAAGTAATGCGTTACTGTGAAAAGTAACTATTTAGTTACTTCTATATATATATATATATATATATATATATATATATATATATATATATATATATATATATATATATATATATATATATATATATATATATATATATATATATATATTAGGGCTGCAACTAACAATTCATTTGATAATCGATTAATCTGTCGATTATTGCTTCGATTAATCGATTAATAATCGGATAAAAGAGACAAACTACATTTCTATCCTTTCCAGTATTTTATTGGAAAAAAACATCATACTGGCACCATACTTATTTTGATTATTGTTTCTCTGCTGTTTGTACATGTTGCAGTTTATAAATAAAGGTTTATTTAAAAAAAAAAAAAAAAAAAAAATTTTTTTTTTTTAAAAAAGTCTCTGCGCATGCGCATAGCATAGATCCAACGAATCGATGACTAAATTAATCGGCAACTATTTTTATAATCGATTTTCATCGATTTAATCGATTAGTTGTTGCAGCCCTAATATATATATATATATATATATATATATATATATATATATATATATATATATATATATATATATATATATATATATATATATATATATATATATATATATATATATATATATATATATATATATATATATATATATATATATATTTTTTTTTTAATGCCCTTTTAGCCTTCATTTCAGTACTGTTATTGCAGTGGAGAATAATACAATCTGTTGATCAACTCGACATGCATTTGCATCACTGAACTCTGCTAAGCAATGTGGTCTACATACAACACACAAACACAAAGATATGTTTCAAAGGGCCAATTTGTTTCAGGCCAGAACTAATTGACAAAATTATTTTAAATAGCTGCAACATAACATACATAAGTAACAAACAGCATAATGATAACATAGCTGTAAAGCAAGGAAGGCACACACTACATACACATAACCAGGCGTTTTTTTCTCTCAAGGAATTGTGAAATAAAATCATGTCTGAAGCCCTGAACACTCTACACATTTCCCCAGTTTTAGTTTAGAGATAAGGAAAGATTGGCCTGGCCCACTAGCATCCCTCTTTATGTTTGTGAACTTTATAGTCTATACATTTAGAGTGATAATCAAACATTCTAGAAGCCTAGAATGAAAGAGCAACAGTATATAAGAGAATTGACAGAGTGTGCGCAGTGCCTCGTTAAAATCCAGCCGCTGTTGCTTAGGGGGTGAAGTGTGTCTCTCTTTACTAGCTTCGTCGAAGCATGTTGCTTTTGTACCTGTTTCAGCAGATTTGAATTGCTAGGATAGGATCTTTGATCCAAGACGCAACTTACATTTAACTAAAATGTTCTTTACTTTGTGGTCGACAAAAGAAAAGTAGTGAGAATATCTCCATGTTAAGAAACTCGGCTTCGGGCTTCGCCATGATGTCTTGTTAGTAAACACAGACACGCCCCCTCCCTCCCTCCCACACACACACATACACACACCACAGTGCTCCAATAAAACACACTCAGATCTTCTCAGTTTGTAGCCGATACTACATAAAAAATAACGTAAAATCAAGCTGTAATGCATCATGTAGTAACGGTAACTGAGTTACTGAATATAAAAAATAACGCGTTAGATTACTATTTACCGCCGAAAGTAACGGCGTTAGTCCCGACACTGCAGACAAGTAATAAGAACAATCTCTGTTATGACTTGTAACAAAAGTCTTCCTTTTTGGTGCACTCTTTGCCTCGGCGGCTATCTTTCCGCCCAACCTTGCCAAGCATTGCAACCCGAGCACACTCTCAACTCTTTGTCTCGACTCTCCTCGACTCCAGACTCAAGCGACCTAGACGAGATCCATCGCTCGGTGAGACCCTTTACCAGCCGCCAGAGTGACCCGCCCTACCCAGGGACGACCCCCTCACCACCGGCCACCACGGAGAGCACTCAGCAGACTCACCCTCACCCGAGCCATCCCTCCCAGGAGGACCCTCAGGGACCTCTGCCTGACAACTGGGAGATGGCCTACACCGAGAACGGCGAGGTCTATTTTATAGAGTAAGGACACCTTTTATATGACATATTTTACGTGGCGATAGAAAGTAACACATTTGACATAAATAAAGGAATAAATGCTCTTTTTAGTGGTTACGATATTCTTCGAGCTACTTACAAATGATTTGCTTGTGAAAGTCACACAGGAATAATAAACTGTGGAAGCACCTTTTCATGTAAAGTATGCTTCAAAAAGCAACAACAAATTGTATGAAACGAAATAGGAAGAACAGTCTAAAGCAGTGGTTCTTAACCTGGGTTCCATGGAACCCTAGGGGTTCGGTGAGTCGGCCTCAGGGGTTCAGCGGAGGTCAAAACACACCCGACTCATCGTGTAAATACAAACTTCTCCTTATCTGCGTATTACGGATACGGCAACTGCTGACTGGTTTGCAGGCGTGTAATTTGTTGTGAGTTTATGCACTGTGTTGGTTTTGTTGTTTGAACATTAAAACATAAACGAGATTGTTGCGTTCAAATGTCTATTAAGTATATCAATAGTAAGAATGTTGCGTTCAAGTGTTTACCAAGTAAAACATAAACGAGAGTGTTGCGTTCAAATGTCTACTAAGTACATCAATAGTAAGAATGTTGTGTTCAAGTGTTTACCATGTAAAATAATAGTGGGAGTGTTGCGTTCAAATGTCTACTAAGTACATCAATAGTAAGGATGGTGTGTTCAAGTGTTTACCAAGTAAAATAATAGTGTTACATTCAAATGTCTACTAAGTACATTAAAAGTAAGAATGTTGTGTTCAAATGTTTACCAAGTAAAACATAAAGGAGAGTGTTCCATTCAAATGTCTACTAAGTAGATCAATAGTAAGAATGTTGCGTTCAAGTGTTTACCAAGTAAAACATTAACGAGATTGTTGCGTTCAAATGTTTATTAAGTACATCAATAGTAAAAATGTTGCGTTCAAGTGTTTACCAAGTAAAACATAAACGAGAGTGTTGCGTTCAAATGTCTATTAAGTACATCAATAGTAAGAATGTTGCGTTCAAGTGTTTACCAAGTAAAACATAAAGGAGAGTGTTCCATTCAAATGTCTACTAAGTACATCAATAGTAAGAATGTTGCGTTCAAGTGTTTACCAAGTAAAACATTAACGAGATTGTTGCGTTCAAATGTCTATTAAGTACATCAATAGTAAAAATGTTGCGTTCAAGTGTTTACCAAGTAAAACATAAACGAGATTGTTGCGTTCAAATGTCTATTAAGTACATCAATAGTTAGAATGTTGCGTTCAAGTGTTTACCAAGTAAAACATAAACGAGAGTGTTGCATTCAAATGCCTATTAAGTACATCAATAGTAAGATTGTTGTGTTCAAATGTTTACCAAGTAAAACATAAACGAGAGTGTTGCGTTTAAATGTCTACTAAGTACATCAATAGTAAGGATGGTGTGTACAAGTGTTTACCAAGTAAAATAATAGTGGGAGTGTTGCATTCAAATGTCTACTAAGTACATCAATAGTAAGGATGGTGTGTTCAAGTGTTTACCAAGTAAAATAATAGTGTTGCATTCAAATGTCTACTAAGTACATTAAAAGTAAGAATGTAGTGTTCAAATGTTTACCAAGTAAAACATAAACGAGAGTGTTGCATTCAAATGTCTACTAAGTAGATCAATAGTAAGAATGTTGCGTTCAAGTATTTACCAAGTAAAACATAAACAGGAGTGTTGCGTTCAAATGTCTATTAAGTACATCAATAGTAAGAATGTTGTGTTCAAGTGTTTACCATGTAAAATATTAGTGGGAGTGTTGCGTTCATATGTCTACTAAGTACATCAATAGTAAGGATGGTGTGTTCAAGTGTTTACCAAGTAAAATAATAGTGGGAGTGTTGCGTTCATATGTCTACTAAGTACATCAATAGTAAGGATGGTGTGTTCAAGTGTTTACCAAGTAAAACATTAACGAGATTGTTGCGTTCAAATGTCTATTAAGTACATCAATAGTAAGAATGATGCATTAAAGTGTTTACCAAGTAAAATAATAGTGGGAGTGTTGCGTTCAAATGTCTACTAAGTACATCAATAGTAAAGATGGTGTGTTCAAGTGTTTACCAAGTAAAACATAAACGAGAGTGTTGCGTTCAAATGTCTACTAAGTACATCAATAGTAAGAATGTTTCGTTCAAGTGTTTACCAAGTAAAACATTAACGAGATTGTTGCGTTCAAATGTCTATTAAGTACATCAATAGTAAGAATGTTGTGTTCAAGTGTTTACCATGTAAAATAATAGTGGGAGTGTTGCATTCAATGTCTACTAAGTACATCAATAGTAAAGATGGTGTGTTCAAGTGTTTACCAAGTAAAACATAAACGAGAGTGTTGCGTTCAAATGTCTACTAAGGAGCGCCCTAAGTGGCTGATCCGTTGGCGGTCCCGTCTAGCCGGATTGTGCCGAAAATGTAATTTCAGTTCTTATGTGTCTTGTACATGTTAAGAATGGACAAATAAAGCTGCTCTCTGCTACTAAGTACATCAATAGTAAGAATGTTGTGTTCAAGTGTTTACCAAGTAAAATAATAGTGGGAGTGTTGCATTCAAATGTCTACTAAGTACATCAATAGTAAGGATGGTGTGTTCAAGTGTTTACCAAGTAAAATAATAGTGTTGCATTCAAATGTCTACTAAGTACATCAATAGTAAGGATGGTGTGTACAAGTGTTTACCAAGTAAAATAATAGTGTTGCATTCAAATGTCTACTAAGTACATTAAAAGTAAGAATGTTGTGTTCAAAAGTTTACCAAGTAAACATAAATGAGAGTGTTGCATTCAAATGTCTACTAAGTAGATCAATAGTAAGAATGTTGCGTTCAAGTGTTTACCAAGTAAAACATTAACGAGATTGTTGCGTTAAAATGTCTATTAAGTACATCAATAGTAAGAATGTTGTGTTTACCAAGTAAAACATAAACAGGAGTGTTGAGTTCAAATGTTTTTTAAGTACATCAATAGTAAGAATGTTGTGTTCAAGTGTTTACCATGTAAAATAATAGTGGGAGTGTTGCGTTCAAATGTCTACTAAGTACATCAATAGTAAGGATGGTGTGTTCAAGTGTTTACCAAGTAAAATAATAGTGTTGCTTTCAAATGTCTACTAAGTACATCAATAGTAAGGATGGTGTGTTCAAGTGTTTACCAAGTAAAATAATAGTGTTGCATTCAAATGTCTGCTAAGTACATCAATAGTAAGGATGGTGTGTTCAAGTGTTTACCAAGTAAAACATAAACAAGAGTGTTGCTTTCAAATGTCTACTAAGTACATCAATAGTAAGGATGGTGTGTTCAAGTGTTTACCAAGTAAAATAATAGTGTTGCATTCAAATGTCTGCTAAGTACATCAATAGTAAGGATGGTGTGTACAAGTGTTTACCAAGTAAAATAATAGTGTTGCATTCAAATGTCTACTAAGTACATTAAAAGTAAGAATGTTGTGTTCAAGTGTTTACCAAGTAAAACATAAACGAGAGTGTTGCATTCAAATGTCTACTAAGTAGATCAGTAGTAAGAATGTTGCGTTCAAGTGTTTACCAAGTAAAACGTAAACAGGAGTGTTGCGTTCAAATGTCTATTAAGTACATCAATACTAAGAATGTTGTGTTCAAGTGTTTACCATGTAAAATAATAGTGGGAGTGTTGCGTTCATATGTCTACTAAGTACATCAATAGTAAGGATGGTGTGTTCAAGTGTTTACCATGTAAAATAATAGTGTTGCATTCAAATGTCTACTAAGTACATTAAAAGTAAGAATGTTGTGTTCAAGTGTTTACCAAGTAAAACATTAACGAGATTGTTGCGTTCAAATGTCTATTAAGTACTTCAATAGTAAAAATGTTGTGTTCAAGTGTTCACCAAGTAAAACATAAACGAGAGATGTGATGTTCATGCAAGGTTCATTTTGTGCACCAGTAATAAAACATGGTAACACTTTAGTATGGGGAACATATTCACCATTAATTAGTTGCTTATTAACATGCAAATTAGTAACATATTGGCTCTTAACTAGTCATTATTAAGTACTTATTAATGCCTTATTCGGCATGGCTTTATTATAACCCTAACTCTCTAACACTGACCCTAACAAATAACTCTAAATTAAGTCTTTATTACTTAGAATATGTTCCCCTAGGGTCCAAATAACACTAAATTAAGTCTTTGTTACTTAGAATATGTTCCCCATACTAAAGTGTTACCAAAAACATATAACTTTGTCTTGAATTTGAAAAAAAAATAACATTTTATTTTTCACTAAAGAAGGGTTCTGTGAATGCGCATATGAAACTGGTGGGGTCCGGTACCTCCAACAAGGTTAAGAACCACTGGCAAAAGCAAGGGTATCAAACCCCTTTTTATTGAGGGCCACATCACAGTTATTACCTACTTACTACCCATGTTGCATAATATGTTGGGCCACTTAAAATGATGTTGTGGCCCATGTTGCATAATAGGTTGGGCCACTTAAAATGAAGTGGTAAGCCAAATCTATCCCCTGGGGGTCTTGATTTTGACACACGTGATTGAAAGCTTTGATTTAAATGATACATACGATAAACTTTTTTAAGGTAATTGTATTTTTGACATTGTTTTCCAGCCACAACACAAAGACCACCTCTTGGATCGACCCTCGGTTGCTGGACAAACCTCAGAAACCCCTGGAAGATGGTGAAGATGACGGTATCAGACTCTCTCTCTCTTTTTCTCTCTCTTTGTGTTGGTTTGTGTATAATATCAGTGTTTCCCACACGTTACATTATTTAATACCTTTGAATTTAACACAGCCTGTCACTCATAATCACATTATGATGGGACTGCCTGTGTTGTTACAGAAGTTTGCCAGTGCAATTCTGGTCCTCAACGTAGCTCCCACGCTGGATAGTGACATAAAAACACTCATTTAAAAAGAAGTGACGGAACAAAGTTTATTTGTAGTAGTAGGTTTTGTTTACATAGCTGTACTGTAACGTGAGGGAGCGCAACAAACTGGGTTAAAATGATCGTACATAATCAAAAAAATCCAAGGTACCGAATCAAACTGTACCTTGTTCCTAACACCCGTTCATTTGTGTGCTTACCCAAGACTAAACGTAAACAGACGACATGTGACACTAGTGTGCCGTGGAAGATGATCTAATTTCACCTATTTGAGTTAAAAATGTTTTTTTTTGCAAACCAGTAATTATAGTCTGCAAATGATGTGTTGTTGTTGAGTGTCGGTGCTGTCTAGAGCTCGGCAGAGTAACCGTGTAATACTCTTCCATATCAGTAGGTGGCAGCCGGTAGCTAATTGTGTTGTAGATGTGGGAAACAGCGGGAGGCAGTGTGCAGGTAAAAAGGTCCTTATTGCTTAAACCAAAAATAAACAAAAGTTGACTGCCCCTAAGAAAAGGCATTGAAGCTTAGGGAAGGCTATGCGGAACGAAACTAAAACCGAACTGGCTACAAAATAAACAAAAACAGAATGCTGGACGACAGCAAAGACTTACTGTGGAGCAAAGACAATGTACATCCGAACATGACGTGACAATCAACAATGTCCCCACAAAGAAGGATTGAAAACAACTGAAATATTCTTGATTGCTCAAACAAAGTAGATGCGGGAAATATCGCTCAAAGGAAGACATGAAACTGCTACAGGAAAATACCCCAAAAAAAGAGCAAAAGCCACTAAAATAGGAGCGCAAGACAAGAACTAAAACACTACACACAGGAAAACAACAAAAAAGTCCAAATAAGTCAGGGCGTGATGTGACAGGTGGTGACAGTACACCTACTTCGAGACAAGAGCTATAGTGATGCATGCTTGGTTATGCTTTAAAGTCATATCCAACAATTGCGACGACGACTTTTTATTGTCAACTGAGTTTCGTTTTTTAATGATTTCTGCTGGTGGTGTGCCTCCGCATTTTTTCAACGCAAAAAATGTACCTTGGCTCAAAAAAGGTTGAAAAACACTGGTATAACAAGCACCGGGTGATGGTGTTAAAAGTCATGTTCGATCGTCTCTTTCTAGGCTATTCCGCTTCTCTTTATTAGCTTCATAACCCGACTTCCTACGGCGGTTAATGATGCCTTGTTAAAGAAAAAAACCACACAACTCAAGCCAAGTCTTGCATGGTTATGGTTTAAAGTCCAACCAAAGACCCACAATGCAATGCGTAGCCACGTCGCACTTTCAAGTCCTATGTTGCAGCTCTGTGCTAAACACTGCTGTTTGTAGGGTTGTCCCCATACCAATATTTTGGTACTGTTACCAAAATGTATTCTAATACTTTTCAAAATAAAGGGGGACCACAATAACATTTTAATATTGGCTTTATTTTAACGTATAATAATATATCTTACGATACATTAAACATATTTTTCTTATTGCAATCAAATAATTATGTTGTCAATAAATCCTAAACATACTAGACAACTTGTCTTTTAGTAGTAAGTAAACAAACAAAGGCTCCTAATTAGTCTGCTGATGTATGCAGTAACATATTGTGTCATTTATCTACCTATTATTTTGTCTAAATTATGAGGGACAAACAGTAGAAAATAGATTATTAATCCACTTGTTCATTTACTGTTAATATCTGCTTATTTTCTCTTTTAACGTGTTCTATCTACACTTCTGTTAAAATGTAATAATCACTTATTCTTCTGTTGTTTGGATACTTTACATTAGTTTTGGGTGATAATAGAAATGTTGGTATCAGTCCAATACCAAATAGTTACAGGATCATATGTTTATAAACATTAAAAAAGATTTTGTGATAATAAAAATTCTCAACATAATTATTGAAGTATTGACTATGTATGACTCTTGTACTTGGTATCGCTACAGTCAATGTCTGTGTAGACCCACCCATGGCATTTGTTTACATTCAGAACTGCCAGCTTGCTGTTAAGGACAAACTGTAAAAATGGATTATTAATTTACTTGTTCATTTACTGTTAATATCTGCTTATTTTCCGTTTCAACATGTTCTATCTACACTTCTGTTAAAATGTAATAATCACTTATTCTACTCTTGTTTGATATTTTACATTAGTTTTGGTTGATACCACACATTTAGGTATCGATCCGATACCAAGTAGTTACAGGATCATACATTGGTCATATTCAAAGTGCTCATGTGTCCAGGGACGTATTTCCTGACTTTATAAACATAATATCAATTTAGAAAAAACTAAAAAAGATTTTGTGATGCTAAAAAAATATTGATGTAATCATAGTAGCATCGACTAGATACGCTCCTGTACTTGGTATCATTACAGCCCATGGCGTTTGTTTACATTGTGACGCCTGTGAGCTATTGTATCCTCCTACGGTGTGTAGTAAAACATGTTTAGCTATTCCTCGTCCTGCAGTGATAATGATACTTGTAAGAAACTTACTTTATTTGTCGCCTTGGTGGCAAATACTAGTGATTTTGAAGTAACTAAAACACTACCGACTGCGGCTAGCTAGCTAACGGCTAACACAATGAACCGACTTAAACAAGTTGAAAAACTTATTGGGGTGTTACCTTTTAGTAGTCAATTGTACGGAATATGTACTGTACTGTGCAATCTACTAATGAAAGTTTCAATCATCCATCCATCCATTTTTTACCGCTTGTCCCTATCAATCAAAAACAAAAGCAAGAGCTGAGCACCGCTTGCAAAGCGACGCTTCAGTGTTTATAGCTTCAATTTTATCGTTAGTTTTTAAGCCACAACGAGTCCATTCTAACCCTTCTATCTCCGTCGTGACCGGGGGAAAAAAAAAAAGTACAGGTATTCTTCAGAAGCAGTACAGTACCATTTTTAATTCACGAGCACCGTAGGTACTTTATAAGCAGCGGTATACCGTCCGACACTATACTCGAGTCAGTGTAGGACTGTAAATATATTCTCTCCAGTGTTACAGCCGCAGTTGCAAGTGAAACACTTTAAATTTTAATGTATTTGTGCAGAGAATAAAAAAAAATGTGGGAATCCCCAGGTGGCACTGTTCTTCACACGAGCAATAGGTCCTACATTGTGAATTATATTTTTGTCCTGAAGTGATGCCTGCACAGCCAGCATACATATTTGGACAAGGTTTTTGCAACACGGACCACACACACACACACACACACACACACACACACACACACACACACACACACACACACACACACACACACACACACACACACACACACACACACACACACACACACACACACACACACACACACACACACACACACAAACACGCATACATTTCTTGCCTACTTTGTGTGGACACACGTTTGGTCAGTAGGTTGTGAGGGCCCCCCTTTCCACTATAGCTAGGATGATGAAAAAAATAAATCTAGCACTAGATGGGAGTAGAGAGTTGCAACCTCACTTCAGAATGCAAAACACACAAAGTAAAAAAAAAAAAATCACTTTTTTAGTTGTGAGGACCGACCGCTGTTGCTAGGTAGATTAGACCATACACACGCATGGTAGTAAGTTATGCAAGTTGGACATTTTTAAGGACAGCAAACACACACACTCACACACACACACACACACACACACACACACACACACACACACACACACACACACACACACACACACACACACACACACACACACACACACGCACACATTCTTGTATTTGTCACCTTCTTGAGACCTCCTAATAAGGCCTGCCTCTTTAGGACCACCCTTTCTAGACATATAAAGATTTGTATTTACACCATTGATAATATATACATACTATGCAAATATGAAAAAAGCTTGTTGTGAAAAAATAGTTGGAATTTCACAAGAAAAAGGTCACAATTTCACAAGAAAAACGATATAATAATAGTCATCATTTTACTCGACGCAAGTCAACATTTTTATAAGAAACACGGAACATGTGTGCAGTATTATGATAAAAGTTGGAGTTTTACTCAAACCGTCACAATTTTACAAGAAAATCTTAACATTTTGGCAATTTTATGAAAAGAGTCGTAACTTTACTCGACAAGTCACAATTTTATAAGAAATATTATATTGCAATATTATAATAATAATTTGAATTTTACTTGGCAAAATTATTAAAAAAGTCATAATTTTACTCAAAAATGTCACTATTTTACAAAAAACACAAAAATTGGCAATATTGTGATAAAAGTCAGAATTTTATATGACAAATGTCGCCATTTTGCATTAAAAAGTAATAATTTTCTGAGAAAATTTTGCAATAATACAGAAACAGGAGGAACATGAGAAATTGTTCCCGATTTCATAAGCAAAAAGTCAACACATTGTGGGGAAAAGACTGCTTTTAGTAAATTTTTTCTTTGTAATTGGTTTTTAACCTTCATTATTTACTTCAAGTTATTACAGTATGTCTCTATATACATATATTATTATTTTTTAATTAATTTTTTCCAAAGGGGGCACATTTCAATTTCTTACACACACTTGTTATTGCATATGTTTACCAGAGGGGGAGCGCTCCAAATTTTTACACACACTTGTTATTTCATATGTTGACCTTTTAAAACCGACACACAGTCGATTTGAAAAATCCCTCCTTTTTGGGACCATCCTAAATTGGATAGATGTCACCACCAGGGGTGCAAATGAGACATTCTCTATTAGATGCAATGGTTTTCCGTATTGGGACCATGATTTATGTCATCACTTGTTCACACCTCCTCATATGGAAGATACTTTTCCTTTCTGATGTCTCAAGAAGGGTAGAAATACAAGAACACACACACACACTTCAATGTATGCATAGATGTCCACTAGTAACATAGTCATGTTGCATTTTAAAGCATGTTGTTCCCAGCAGACTGACATATGGATTGTTGTTTGCAGCAAGCTCCTGTGTGCACTGGATTTGATCAACTCTTGCCATCTAGTGGTAGGATCTTGTCATTACATGTGACTAATGCACTTCTCCCTCTCTTTCTCTCTCTCTACCCCACTTTCTCCTTGACGTGACGGTGTGCTGCTGGGCCGTGCACCCCCGAGCAGAAGGGGTCCACACGGAGGAGATGGACAATGACCTTGGTGGGTACAACCGACCTTCAGCTCAATCCCTATTTGATTTATGGCCGCACAACAAACCATCGAATTCAGCCGGAATTAAAGGCATCCATCCATTTTCGACCGCTTTGTCCCTTTTGGGGTGGCGGGGGGGTGCTGGAGCCTATCTCGGCTGCATTCGGGTGGAAGGCGGGGTACACCCTGGACAAGTCGCCACCTCATCACAGGGCCAACACAGATAGACAGACAACATTCACACTCACATTCACACACTAGGGACCATTTTAGTCAAATTAAAGGCATAACAATGGAATTATATGGAGATCCATTTGGGCCAAAAGTTTTGCAATTGAAGAAATGAACTTTGAAACTAAAAAATACATATTAGTGCACATATTGGTTTTAGTTTGAAAAACTTTACGATTCACTATGTTAATTCACTTTCATACAATTGGATTTTTGAGGGTTTGTTTTTTTCTGATTAAAATCTTATTTGGGGGGTTTACTTGTCTTTGAATCATGACGGACCTATAAGCACAATGATAGGGGGTGTCCTCTTCTTAACTTTTAGTTTATTTTTATATATTTATATCTATACTTATCGGTCTATCATCTCTCTATCCAGATATATTATATATATATATATATATATATATATATATATATATATATATATATATATATATATATATATATATATATATATATATATACATATATATATATATATATATGTGTGTATATATATATATATATATATATATATATATATATATATATATATATATATATATATATATATATATATATATATATATATGTGTATATATATATATGTGTATATATGTGTGTATATACCGTACAGGCCAAAAGTTTGGACACACCTTCTCCTCATTTCAATGCGTTTTCTTTATTTTCATGACTATTTACATTGTAGATTGTCACTGAAGCCATCAAAACTATGAATGAACACATGTGGAGTTATGTACTTAACAAAAAAATGTTGAAATAACTAAAAAAAACATGTTTTATATTCTAGTTTCTTCAAAATAGCCACCCTTTACTCCAGGGGTCACCAACGCGGTGCCCGCGGGCACCAGGTAGCCCGTAAGGACCAGATGAGTAGCCCGCTGGCCTGTTCTAAAAATAGCTCAAATAGCAGCACTTACCAGTGGGCTGCCTCTATTTTTTAATTTTATTTATTTACTAGCAAGCTGGTCTCGCTGTGCCCGACATTTTTAATTCTAAGAGAGACACAACTCAAATAGAATTTGAAAATCCAAGAAAATATTTTAAGACTTGGTCTTCACTTGTTTAAATAAATTTATATATTTTTTTTACTTTGCTTCTTATAACTTTCAGAAAGACAATTTTAGAGAAAAAATACAACCTTCAAAATTATTTTAGTATTTTTAAACACATATACCTTTTTACCTTTTAAATTTCTTCCTCTTATTTTCTGACAATTTAAATCAATGTTCAAGTATTTTATTTTTTTTATTGTAAAGAATAACAAATACATTTTAATTTAATTCTTCATTTTAGCTTCTGTTTTTTCGACAAAGAATATTTGTGAAATATTTCTTCAAACTTATGATTAAAATTCAAAAAAATTATTCCGGCAAATCTAGAAAATCTGTAGAATCAAATTTAAATCTTATTTCAAAGTCTTTGGAATTTCTTTTAAAAATTTTGTTCTGGAAAATCTAGAAGAAATAACTATTTGTCTTTGTTAGAAATATAGCTTGGTCCAATTTGTTATATATTCTAACAAAGTGCAGATTGGGTTTTAACCTATTTAAAACATGTCATCAACATTCTAAAATTAATCTTAATCAAGGAAAAATTACTAATGATGTTCCATAAATTCTTTTTTCAATTTTTTCAAAAAGATTCGAATTAGCTAGTTTTTCTCTTCTTTTTTTCGGTTGAATTTTGAATTTTAAAGAGTCGAAATTGAAGATAAACTATGTTTCAAAATTTGTCATTTTTTTCGTGTTTTCTCCTCTTTTAAACCGTTCAATTAAGTGTAAATATCATTAATTATTAATAATAACATAGAGTTAAAGGTAAATTGAGGAAATTGGCTATTTCTGGCAATTTATTTAAGTGTGTATCAAACTGGTAGCCCTTCGCATTAATCAGTACCCAAGAAGTAGCTCTTGCTTTCAAAAAGGTTGGTGACCCCTGCTTTACTCTGATTACTGCTTTGCACACTCTTGGCATTCTCTCTATGAGCTTCAAGACGCAGTCACCTGAAATGGTTTTCACCTCACAGGTGTGCTTGAAGCTCATGGAGAGAATGCCGAGAGTGTGCAAAGCAGTAATCAGATAAAAAGGGTGGCTATTTTGAAGAAACTAGAATATAAAACATGTTTTCCAGTCGGCTTAAAGGTGAAATGTAATTTAGAAAAAGTTGCAATGTTGACTAATAAAACAAAGCTGTTTTTTTTCTTCTTTCAAACTGTCATTGCTCAAAACATAATATTGAATCAAAATCAATGTTATTATGAATTATTGACCTATCCAAGGTTCCCATTATTTCACATCAAATATTCCACCTAGAAAAATATTTTTGGTGGAAGATTTTGCAAATTTGGTAGATAAATAACCCAAAAATGTATGTTTTGTTGTTTTCTTACTGTACCGAACCGTGACCTCTAAACCGAGGTACGTACCGAACCGACATTTTTGTGTACCGTTACACCCCTAAATAGATAGTAATGAGTAAAACATTTCTGACTGTTTATAAACTGCATATTGAAGAGTAGAGATGTCCGATAAATGCTTTAAAATGTAATATCGCAAATTGTCGGTATCGATTTTTTAATTACCCGTATCGTTTTTTTTTTTTTTTTTGTTGTTTTTTTTTAAATTAAATCAACATAAAAAACACAAGATACACTTACAATTAGTGCACCAACTCAAAAAACCTCTCTCCCCCATTTACACTCATTCACACAAAAGGGTTGTTTCTTTCTGTTATTAATATTCTGCTTCCTACATTACATATCAATATAGATCAATACAGTCTGCAAGGGATACAGTCCGTAAGCACACATGATTGTGCGTGCTGCTGGTCCACTAATAGTACTAACCTTTAACAATTAATTTTACTCATTTTCATTAATTACTAGTTTCTATGTAGCTGTTTTTATATTGTCTCACTTTCTTTTTTATTCAAGAAAATGTTTTTAATTTATTTATCTTATTTTATTTTATTAATATTTAAAAAAAGGACCTTATCTTCACCGTACCTGGTTGTCCAAATTAGGCATAATAATGTGTTAATTCCACGACTGTATATATCAGTATCGGTTGATATCGGTATCAGTAATTAAAGAGTTGGACAATATCGGAATATCGGATATCGGCAAAAAGCCATTATCGGACATCCCTACTGAAGAGTATTAATATTGTGAATGTGCTTTATAAATAATGAATTCAGTGTTTACTTAATAGTTACTGATCATAAAATGTTACAAGACTAAATTATGTCTTATGAATTTTTGCCTGGAAATGTAATCGTTCAACCGCATTCAGTTATGAATGTTCTAGTAAAGCCTCACATTTAGCATTACTCTTTCACAACAAAACTTCTTCAATTTGGTGAAGTTAAAGAGGATAATGCCATTCATCTCCCAATGAGACCTTTTACATCCTCGCACAGACATGACCTCATTTTGGTGTGGCCTTTAAATGTCCCGGTCTTGTACACGCACACCAACGCTCACACACGCGTGTGCTCTAAAAGTCGTCAGCTCCTGGATCAAATATGAGAGGCAATCTGAGAAGGATTGTTATAATTACCGTTTTGAGGACAACTTTACTTTCCTCTTGACACCTATCAGCCATTTGCCGTGGCACCGATGTTTACCAGAGAGAGGAGCCGCCGGATCAAAGGTAATAGTAGCCTTTCATGACTGTCGTGCTTTGACAACAACAATACAATTTAATACCAAAACCCAAAACCAGTGAAGTTGGCACGTTGTGTAAATGGTAAATAAAAACAGGACCCAATAATGTGGTGTTGAGTTTAATAGGATAGGATGGGTCTTTATTGTCATTGCAACAAGTACAACGAAACTATGTTTTCAGTACAAACCCGTTCAAGATTAGACAAACAAACAGTGTACAGGGTTACAGAACAGGAACGCTGATGGGTCGCCACGAGGCGCCCCGTAAAAGATAAGAAAAAGGTAAAAGGCTGGGGAAGAAGACGAGTAAAAAAAAATACAATCTAGACTGGGCTCCTAAGGGGGTCTAGTCTGGAGTGGGAAAAAAACCTCCATGCCATGCACACATAAACATGTTACAATTAATCACGACAACTCGCAACAGAGGGGGAGTTGGGTCCCTGGAGGTCGACTGCTGCTATGAAGCTCTGCCAGCCGTCCATCACCCTGAAGGGGAATCAAGCGGTGTGTGTGTGTATATGCCCATTGTCTTGGGTGTGTTGATGTAGTGTCCATAGGCCTGGGGCCCTTCTGCATGCAAGCAAAAGTTCGACTCCAGGTGTCGCTGAGGAGGGAGGGTTTGTCACTTCACAGGTGTCATAGTTTTGATGCCTTCAGTGACAATCTACAATGGAAATAGTCATGAAAATAAAGAAAAAACACATTGAAATGAGAAGGTGTGTCCAAACTAGTTTCTTCAAAATAGCCACCCTTTGCTCTGATTACTGCTTTGCACACTCTTGGCATTCTCTCCACGAGCTTCGAGCACACCTGTGA
The DNA here is from genome assembly GCF_033978785.1 of Entelurus aequoreus. Classification (NCBI taxonomy): domain Eukaryota; kingdom Metazoa; phylum Chordata; class Actinopteri; order Syngnathiformes; family Syngnathidae; genus Entelurus; species Entelurus aequoreus. Next base: position 16,784,760 of record NC_084731.1, on the reverse strand, counting down.
GGTGAAAACCATTTCAGGTGACTACCTCTTGAAGCTCATGGAGAGAATGCCAAGAGTGTGCAAAGCAGTAATCAGTGCAAAGGGTGGCTATTTTGAAGAAACTAGAATATAAAACAGGTTTTCAGTTGTTTCACCTTTTTTTGTGAAGTACATAACTCCACATGTGTTCATTCATAGTTTTGATGTGACAATCTACAATGTAAATAGTCATGAAAATAAAGAAAACACATTGAAATGAGAAGGTGTGTCCAAAACGGTATATACCTGCGGCTTATAGTCTGGTGCGGCTAATATAAGTGAAGTGAATTATATTTATATAGCGCTTTTTCTCTAGTGACTCAAAGCGCTTTACGTAGTGAAACCCAATATCTAAGTTACATTTAAAGCAGTGTGGGTGGCACTGCATGGGAGCAGGTGGGTAAAGTGTCTTGCCCAAGGACACAACGGCAGTGACTAGGATGGTGGAGGCTGGGATCGAACCTGGAACCCTCAAGTTGCTGTCACGGCCACTCTACCAACCGAGCTATACCGCCCCAATATATGAAAAATTTAAAAAAATGGTTCTCCTAAAATTGAATGGGTGCGGCTTATAAACCGGTGCAGCTTATCGTCCGGAACATAGGGTAATATAAAACCATGAAATCAACCTCTAAAGGCTTAGTTGGCCACATGCGTGGACAGCACCTTTTAGCTCTTATTTCCAAAATTGTGTACCGTATTTTTCGGCGTATAAGTCGCTCCGGCTGAAAATGCATAATAAAGAAGGGAAAAAACATATATAAGTCGCACTGGAGTATAAGTCGCATTTTTTGGGGGAAATGTATTTGATAAAATCCAACACCAAGAATAGACATTTGAAAGGCAATTTAAAATAAATAAAGAATAGTGAACAACAGGCTGAATAAGTGTACGTTATATGAGGCATAAATAACCAACTGAGAACGTGCCTGGTATGTTAACGTAACATATTATGGTAAGAATCATTCAAATAACTATAACATATAGAACATGCTATACGTTTACCAAACAATCTGTCACTCCTAATCGCTAAATCCCATGAAATCTTATACGTCTAGTCTCTTACGTGAATGAGCTAAATAATATTGTTTGATATTTTACGCTAATGTGTTAATAATTTCACACATAAGTTGCTCCTGAGTATAAGTCGCACCCCCGGCCAAACTATGAAAAAAACTGCGATTTATAGTCCGAAAAATACGGTGCCTGCGGCTTATAGTCGGGTGCGGCTAATATAGGAAAAACAAAAAAAAATGGTTCTCCTAAAATTGAATGGGTGCGGCTTATAAACCGGTGCAGTTTATCGTCCGGAACATCGGGTAATATAAAACCATGAAATCTATTAAGACTTGCCATTGTATTATTACAATACACTGCAAAAAGTCAGTGTTCAAAAACAAG